>NW_026652288.1:22964408-23060297 GCF_009828535.3 Hylobates moloch | reverse complement strand
CACACACACACACACACACACACAAAATCTTGTCTAAACTTTCCTTCCTGACATTCAGGACAAGCAAAATGACTTTGTACCAGAAATTCTTCACTTCTGCCCTCCAGGAGCAGCCAGCCCAAATGAGGAGGAGAGGCGAGGGGAGTGGAGGGGAGGGGAGGGGAGGGGAGGGGAGGGGAGAGGCAGAGACGGCCTCCACTAACCTGTGCTCTGCAGGGAGGCCCTACTGGGCCCCCAGCCTGGCCTCTGGCTCTGCCCTGACCATGTGATCTTCAGAAGCAGACACCCCTCAGCAATGGACAGACCACAGGTCACTACAATCCAGGCCAGCCCGGGAGACACCACAAGACAGGCCCCAACCATTGTCTAGCATGTGACAGACCAGGAGGATTGGAGGGGCTCAAAGGACCTGGAACAGGTAGAAGAAGCATTGAGTGGAATTACAGGGTGGGCTGGAGCCTTGTCTACACTACTGAGTGAGTCACCCTGCCTTTCTGAGCATCAGTTTCCCTCTCCGTAAGGAGGGGACACAATGATCACAATGATACCTACTTCCCAGAAAGTTGCTGTGAGGACTGTTGTGCGAAAATGTTAATGAAAGCCCCTGGTCTGGCGCCTGGCCCGGTCTCTAAGGTCTCTGTTGACTGATAAAGGAGGAGGAGGAGGCAGCCAGGGCTTCTGGGAGGGTGTGAGATTGATGCTCGGCTTTGAAGGTTGGGTAGAATTTGGGTGGAGGGGTGGCGGAAAGATGAGTTGTACATGTGCCACTCATAGTGACTGCCCCACCCAGAGCCCCTGCTGACAGATGGGCCTCAGCAGTGCCATTTCTGGAAAAGGATGGATGCGGCTGGGAGCAGAGATGGCCCCAGACCCAAAGGCGGCCAGTGCAAGGTCCAGCAGGCACTCTGCAGACACCCTGGCACCGGGAGCTCTGCCAGGTGGGGCAGGTGCAGTTAGCTAAGCTCACTGGACTCTCTTCCTTTGGAATTTTTTGCCAGAAAATGCACACGATCTATCAGTTGACATCAGGAAGAAAACTAAGAAAGGCGCGGAAGAATCTGCTCAGAGGGCAGCAGTCGCTTTGTGAGCAGGGCCCTGAGATGAAGACGCATGGAGGACTCAGGACGGCCTGGTCTCGGGAGCCAGCGGGCCCTGTGTTCCTGTGGGATTCTGCCTCCCGTAAAACAAGCCCCATTCCTTGACATAGCTTAAGTGAGTCTCTGACCCTTTAGCTCAATGGGCTGCACGCAGTGAGAATTTCAGGCAGGAGGAGGCAGTGACGGGATTGGTGTGGACGCAGCAAGGAAGGAGAGGAAACAGGGCTTTGAGGGGCGGCCACAGGGTGGGCGAGTTCCAGCTGCAGACAGCTCTGAAAAGGCCGAGGGGTTGTTCTTACTGGATAGACGATGGGGAGTCCGTGAGGGTCGCTGGGCAGGAGGGAACAGGAGGGGATACTTGCAGAGTGATCTGATGTTGGGCGAGGCCAAGGGTCACCACGTGCCAATGTAGGACCCCGCGTGCCGGCCACACAGGCAGCCTGTGTCTCCGTGTGTGGGGAAACCATGTTATTCTGCAGGCGTTCCATGAGTGAAAGCACTAGACGCCCTTATCTAACCTTTGTGACGCGTTACGCGACAAGGCCTCTGTGGCTCAGTGGGGAGAAGGGAGTGGTGAAGTCAGCCAGCCAGTCAACAGCCGAGCTGGGACAGGCAGTCTAATTCTGGAGTAATGACTGGCCCCAAGTCCCTTCCTCTCAACAAACAACCTATGAGCAGGAACAGAATCGCCTGAGTGGGGAAAGGGCCACGCAGAGAGACCAGCCACACCCTGAAGCGCAGCCCACCGGAGCCCTCAGCCCCCAGCCCCCAGCCCCACTGTGACACGGGCCTCAGCACTGAGCCCAATGCCAGACTCCTGGTTAAGGCCACTGTTATCCTGGGGACTCATTCTGCTCGACATTTTTTCAGGGAAAGGGCAATTAAAAATCTATTCTGAATAGAGCGAGGACATACTTTTAGAATGAAATTGAGAAGATGCCCTGAAAATAACAGAGCATCCAAGTCCACGGTGATTAAAGAGATGAGTCAAACCTAGCGAGACAGGGACAAGGAGGAAAGTCACATGTGTATGTGAGTGCAGTCACCCTGGCTGTGGGCTCCCACTGACAGTGTGGGCCACAGACAGCCCTGCAGCTCCTGTGACAGCTGTGCCCTCCCGAGGCGGGACCCTCCAGCCTGGGAAGCACCAGGACAGACCAGGAGCCTTTATCTGGCCTCCTTCACTGGCTCAGAAGTAGCAGAAATGACTCAAGAGAGGGAGAGAAACAGAAGGCAGGGGAGCCGGACAGTTCTGGCCGGAGGGCGGGGCCGGTGTCTGCAGAGTTCAAAATTATAAGTCACAAATGTGACCTCATGGAAGCTCTCCTTTTTGGAAAAATCATACTGGTTTGGCAATCTGGAAGCCGAGTTTTCTGACTTGGCTGTTTTAATTTAGTCAGTAGGACAATTTACTAGTATATGTAGTCTGCAATTCCAGACTCTAAAAGACACCAATGGGGTGTGTGACAGGGCAGGAGGTGGAGGCAGTAATGAATCCTAACAGTACTAGGAGAAAGAGAAAGCCCGTTCTTTACCTACAGATTCTTTTACCATGAAAAGTACCATCTGGCATCTTGTGGAACTCATGTGCCAATAAGTCAGGCCTAACATGGGTACTAAGGGGCAGGGAAGCGGGATCAGAATTGATGAAGTGTATGCTATGAGTCAAACACAATGCTCTGTAGCCTTTCTTTTTTAATCCTCACGGTAACCCCAGCGTATTGGGTAAGGTTATCCCTGACTCACAGATGAAACAGCTGAGACTCAGAGGGGTTAAGTCACTAACAAAGTTCATAAGCAGTGGCCCCAGCATCCCTGGGCCCCCGGTTACCATCACTGCTGGCATCCAGGCTTCCCTTACTACCCTACCCCGGTTACTGTTTAGCACAGGGCTAAATCTAATCAACAAAGAAAATTCCTGTGTCAGCAACAGTCCGTGGAGGAGAAAGTGAGCATTAACAAATGCCTGATTACTGTAAACTAGCTCAGAAATGCCAGGGCATTAAATCATGCTGAAGCCTAACATTTCAAAACCAAAGCACCGGGTCTGCAGGCCCCTCCGAGATGCCTATGTGGAGCCTACATAGGCCACAAATTGCTTAGATGGGGGCGGGAGTCAGGAAGGATCTGCCCCCAGACCCAGCTAGGGATTGCCAACCTTGGGACACCCTCCCAAGGGGGGTTCCTTACAGTGCCCATGCCCACTCCATCACCAAGGGCTGCAGCAACAAAGACCAAGGATCAGGCCCTGGCTCCATGGCGGGGTCCAGGTAGGATGGGGTGGGGAGTCAGGCAGGAGGGCAGGTGGAAGCACAAGACCTCTTCAGTTTGCAAAGCCCACTGCCGCAGTGAGAGGGCAGGACCCACAGTGGAAGGTGTGTCTGGATTCATTCACTCTTTCAGCAAATACTTACAGTGTGTCTACAATATGCCAGGGACTGTGCTGGGCTCTGGGGACAGAAATGAGCAGGACAGACCCTGCCCTCAAGGAAATCACAGTCTAGCTGAGGGGAAAGATGAACAAACTACTCCAGGGCGATGGACAGAATAAGACAGGAGAGGATGTTATGCTATGGGGCACTGAGGAGGGGCGTCTATCCCAGCCCTGGGGGAGGGATGTGCTTAAAGAAAGAGTCCCAGGTGGTCTCTCCCACCACACTGGACACAGCCTCAGTAGAGGGTGGGGGTTGTGGTGGCAGTAAAAGTTCCAGGGAGAAGAAACTCAAGGCTAAAAATCCAGGCTGAACAAGCCCACCGTGTTGGAAGAACTGCAAGCACTTCAGCAGAGCTCTAAAGGGTCTAGGAGGGGAAAAGAGCAGAGAAAAGTGAGGCTGGAGGAGAGAGAAAGGTGAGGCTGGAGGGGAGACAATGCAGTGATAAAGATGAAAATCCCAGGGTCAAGGCTGTGTGGGTACAGAGCCTCCTTCCACGACTGACTTGCTCTGTTCACCTGGACAAACGACTTCATTTCCGTCTGCTTCAGTGTCTCCATCAGGAAAGTGGGTATCACGGCAGTACCTACTGCATGGCACTGTTGTCAGGATCAAGACAAGGTACCTGAAGCTCGAGGTTCAATATATGTAAGTTTGGTGACATGTGCTAAGCTGAGGAGTATGTGAATTGTGCTCACCTGAGTGTAAACGCTTGCAGGTAGATGATTCACTTCGGTCACTCCATGCAGCCACACATGGAGGCCACACAACAAACGTGTATCCCCAAATGAGATCTCTAAGTCATGGCTCTAGCAGAAGGCTGTCAGGATAGAATTGGTGCCCTGGCTCTGGATGGAGAATGAATGGGCGGGGAAAAGCTTAGAGGCCAGGAGTTGAGTTAAGAGTCTGCTGTCAGTTAAGAGGTTGCTGTCAAATCCCATAAGAGAGGATGGAGCCTGAACCAAGCAGCGGTCTTGGTGGGAATGGAGAGAGAGGACAGAGGCAATGATGGGAAGAAGGCTGATGGCCCCGGGGAACAGCTCTACGTTGGGGTGGAAGGAAGAGCATTCAGGAAGGCTCCCAGGCTACTGTCAGGGCCATGAGATAGGAACCCAGGTGGAGGAAGAGATTTGGGTTGGGGTTGGGGAAAGAGGCTTGAGATCAGCTTCAGAAGGGCTCAAATGGAGGTGCCTGTGGAATATCCAGGGGAGATGGCCCTTAGTGAGCTAGTGTCATGGGTCTCACAGTCAGCAGTGGGGTCAGTACTGAAGATATGGATTTGGGAACCATTGTTTTAGGGAGCCCATAACAATACTGAAGAGAGAATGTGTACAGTGAGAAGAACAAAGATGGAGCCCCAGGAGGGGTAGAAAAAGGGAACTTGGCCAGGAAGGCCACCATGTTTATTTAGCTGGCAACACACTACACACCCTCTATACCCGACAGGTAGCAATGGATAAAATGCAGCTTCTCCAGGAAGAGTTTCAGTAAATCACAGACAATGATCTATTGACAGAGAGATGAGAACAGCTCAAAAGACAGGGTGATGTGAACCTCACAGGCAAAAGAGGACAGAGTCCCTCCAGCCCAAGACTGCAACACCATGTAGCATCTCTTACATTTGCATGAAGAGACCCTGGACTTGAGTCCCAGCTCTGCCACCAACTCACTGCCCTGGTGACCTTGGTGTATCACTTGCCTTTTGCTAGATGAAGAAACTGAGGCATGGACCTGCAGAGGACAACACAGCCTGTCCCATCCATTCTGACAGAGGAGGGAGGGAGACAAAGGGGGAAAATGCCCACCAAACTGCAGCTGCAAGACATCCAGTCCCACCGGAGGGCGGGGCTTGGATTACCCTAGGTGTTTTTCTAGAAGTAGAGCTCTGTGAGGTCAGGGCTTCTGAACCTGGGATGCATCAGTGTTTCAGAATACAAAAGCTTCTTTCCAGCACACAAGTGTTAGCAGAGAAGAAATACACAAGACTCCCCAAGCTCTCGGGATGTTATCACTGTGCCCTCAGGTGCTTGGTGCCATGAACGCGTAACTCCAGTAGGCACAAGAACAGATTCTAAGCCATTCTGGATGATTTAGGATCTGCCTCTAGAAAGCTGTTTTGATCAATGTCGACCCCTCAACCCAACAGTGTCACCAATTGCTTATCAGCTATTGATTACACACTTCACCCATGTCTTCTTATTCACTGTTCACTGCAACTCTGAGCAGTGAATGTTACTATCTTTTACAAAAAAATTAAAAAATATATACAGGGTGTGGTGATGCACACCTGTGGTCCCAGCTACACAGGAGGCTGAGGTGTGAGGATTGCCTGAGCCCAGGAGGTTAAGGCTGCAGTGAGCTGTGATCGTGCCACTGCATTTTAGCCTGGGCAACAGAGTGAGAATCTATGTCAAAAATAAATAAATAAATCAATAAAAAGACTACCTTTAGATCTAAGGATACATAAATAGACTAAGGGGATTAAAAAAACAAACAAACAACAAAACAGGACCTCAGAAACCTTCATGCAAGGCTACTTGATTAGTAAGGGGCAGCTCTGGGATTTAGGCCCAGCCTGTCTGGCACTGAAGTCCTAGTCTTTTGGATTTCATGGACTACTAAACCTCCAAAACTTGTGGGAACAAATAATAGCTTTCCAACTTCACATTCTGCCAAGTAACAATAATGCTTTAAACATCAAACAACCTAATCACCTTCGCTTCGCAAAAGAAAGAACGTTTTTAAAATTCACATATGCACAGACACTCAAAGAGACAGCGAAGAAACACCTTTCCTTCCAGGGCGGGTTCTCAGCACCTGAGCCCCTGCCTTGTGTCTAGGAAGCTAAGACACAGCTAAGCCCCTGCCTTGCTGTGGAAGCTAAGCCCATCTTGCATTATAGAAGCTGAAAATGGCAAATTCGCTTACCTCCCTTAGTCCACCAACAGGACGCACTGACACACACTTAATATCAGCAACTGGTGACCCAAAGGAGTGGGGAGAGCGCAGAACTGCAGCATTTGCAGCACCCACTTTTGGAAGCTTGGTGGTGCTGGTCTGGACCAACTGGAGGTCTGACCAGCAGGGCAGCTGTGGGGCCTTGTGGGGCCAGATCTGGGTATGACTGTTGTCATTCCTGGCCATGTGGCCTCTGAGCCTGGTTCTCCAACAACCCTGGAGACTCTGGGCTGACTAATATCCTTTTAATAAATTCCTTTTCTGCTTCAATTACCCAGGATTGGTTTCTGTTGCTTGCAACAAAGAATCTTGGCTGATAGAACATAATCTTAGAATAAGGACAGCACTTTAAATGCAATGCATTTAGTTCTATGAAAAACTGACTGCATGGTGTCAGTATTTTCCTCTGTTTGCTGCAGACCAGTCTGAGACTGGCAAGGATCTGTAGACTGGCATTTGGGGCTATGCTATATGGCTTCCCCCATCGTCAAGGGATAACACACCAGAATCAGAAGCCTCATCATGGGTCACTCCCTGGCTGAAGTATCTCCAGTGGGTCCCCATGCCTTTGGGGGAAAGAGGCTCAAATTGAGCTCTCCAGCCCCATCAGCCCCTCCCACTCTCCCTGTATAACCTCTGTACTTCAGCTGACATGCTTTCCACCCAGTCTGCAGGACGCAGCCAGCCTGAACCCACTCCACGCCTGCTTCCCCTCCCACTGGGGGTCTCTCCTACTCACTGTCTGTTAATTTCTTGCTTTTAACAATTTTCTTTCCGAGAGGGGATGGAGACATCTCTTTCTCCCACAGCAACCCTCCCACCCCCCCTGCACAAACACATCTGTCTACGCAGCCCCCGCAGCTCCCTGGTGCCACCCACTTTGTCTGCCCAGTCTACCTGAACCTTCCCTGCAGGGGTCCGGCCCCAGCTCACAGGAAGCTTTGCACATTCATTTGAGATCCACTTTGTCTCCTCTTGCTCAGTGAGATGGAGAACAACTCATCTCTGTCCTCCACAGGAGGATCCTTCAAAGACAATTAAGTCCCTCCTCAGCCTCTTTCTTCTGAAATGAAATTATCCCTAATCCTTTATCCTGTCTTCAAGAGTTCTGTTTTCCGGTCCTTTAATGGAATGGACTCCATCCGGGGAACAGCACAGCTAGGAGGGCTAAGAAGCTCAGGCATGGGGTTCACAGACGTCTGTGAGAACAACAGCCTCTTTTCAGATCATTTGCCGAGTGAAATTACCGTGTGAGTGACCAAAGACTACCCCGGGTCACTCTCTCTGTGCCCGACGCCACCTTACCCCACAGCAGGGTGCACAGGCCTCCCACCGCACCTGTGGGGGAAGAAGGGACACATTACAAAGGAAGGGAAGGAGCTAGGGACAAACTCAGGGCTGTCGATGCCACCTTCAGAGCACCGGGCTTGGTGGGGACAGATGCACAGCTTACAAAGGGAAGGAATGGGAAAATGAACAAACATTCCAAGACAAACACTGCATGGCCATGAATCTGTGGTTTTTTCCATGAGGTTAACGGTTTCTTTCAAGGTGGGGACCAGGTTGTTCTTTCTCCCATCTCTCCCCAGGGGTGGGGACTCATTTTGGCATTGGAGAGGCATTGGGAGAGGGAAGATAAGGAGGTGGGTCTTAATAAATGAGCAGATAGTTACATGAATTTTCAATTAACCTCTGCCCGGTGATGGCAGTCCTGGCTCAGTGGAGTAGAAAGGATGATATTATGAAACCCACGTCCATGTCTGGAGTGACCATATGGTGACACCCATGTCCATGGGTCTGCAGTGACCAGCCCTCTGCCACAGAGAAAATGGATCACACAGCATGTGGGCAGTCAGGATGGGGATGGCTGGCCCCGTGGTTGGCTTCAGCATGGAGATGGGCTCATATGGCTAACTCAGTGCCAGCACAACTCCGCTGATGAATTATCTTCAGTACAAATGATCCCCAATGTGAGGTCTAGGAGCTGCCTTGATCCTTTTAGTAGAAAACACCTTGTATCTCAGCTACACCCCGCGAGTTCACCAGGCCCAACGCCTCACAGTGCCATCGGTTCATTACATGCATCCTGGGCCTCACCTTTCCACTGGATGAAATAGAGAACTGCAGGCATTTTTTTTTTTTTGAAGACAAACGAGAAAATTGCCCAAAGAACCAAGTAATCTTCAAATGTCAAAAACATCTAGTGCGTGAATCACGCTTAAGTAAGAGCATAGGAATTTGGCAAAGTGACAAGCAGTGGTTTACAACATTCAAGGTGACTTGGAAACAGTCAAACAGAAGCAGAGGGAGAAGGATGCCTGCGCTGCTGAACCAGCCATCTCCTTCCAAGGCCGACACCTGCCATTTCCCATTTTGCGAGCTTCTTGCGGAGGAGACAAGTGGTCCTCATAGCATCCCATGGACCACCCTGGCCAGCTACACCCAGTCTGTCAGAGGATTTCCGCAGTGTTGACTTTGATCCCTGTGGAACTTTTTTGTCCAGGCCCGGGTGCTTGAAAGACCTTCCAAGATGCTTCTTGTCCACAGTAATCTCCACCCCCTCTGGTTCTCATAGATCTGTCCCCAGCTCCAGCAGTCCCAGGCTCTCTCCTTCCCTCAAGGTAGTGGTCCTGGGGTCCTCCCACCCCTCCTAAGCCTTGGAGAACATTCAGTCCACAAGGCACCATTGGCCCATTTAGATGCACTGGTTCAAGTTTGAGCCCTGCAGCCCACCTGCATATCCAGCATGCCTCATGATTCCTCTCCTCTTCCTTCTCTGTCCCCCAGTGCCCACATCTCACTGGACTGAGTATTCCAGAAAGAGCTGGTGAGGGCCTGGTCAAGCAATCATAAATACTGCTGGGGCCTGAATTCACAGCAATGGCATGAACTTGTTTGTATTAGTTCTCTGAAATTCCTCAACCATTGACACACCCTGAGCAGATCGTAGGCGTGATCTGGCCACTTGACAAGCCCACAGCACCCCAACCCTGGAACTGTTCAGCCCAGTGATCTCAGATCAAAGATGGCCCTTCCATCCTACCTCTACCACACACACACACACACACACACACACAAATTTTTGCAACATACATACCCAACATACTCCAGGCATGGAAACCACTTCACATTCCCACAACACTTCTCTGACACATCTGTTTCTTCTGCCCCAAATGCTCTCACCACCCTGTCCTCAACCTTTGCTACATTTCCTAAGAAGTGTAGAAGTCAGACATGCCCAAAGGGAACTAAAAGTCATTCCAATGACAACATGAGTCAGAAAACATCCATGACGAAAATTCTGGCTCCTCCAGAAAGCTTTTAGTTATTAGACTGGGCCCATGCACAGAACCCTAAGTGACTCAGATTAGAAACTTATCTCCGCTCTGCCAAAAGAGCCCAAGGAGACCCTCAGAACCAGTCTTTCAATGCTGCTGATGCTGGGAGCTGACATGCCCACATCTGGGAAGTGGAGAAGGCAGAACCAGCAGTACCTGTTAAGATTCCAGTGCAAGCTTGCATTTCCCAATGCAAGAAGAATAAGGATATTTTTGTCTCATCTCCTGACAGCGGGAATGGATGAGGCTGAGAAAACTCTTGTGGCACACACACAACAGAAGGAAATCTGGCCGACCTCACAACTCTCTTCTTGAGGTCCTGCCTTATTTGGATGCTACCCACCTTGGCAGCTTAGGGGTCATAACCCATCTCCCTCTCTCTACCCCCATGACCCATTACCTGGCCCTTCCATCCTACCTCGACCACACACACACACACACACACACACACACACACATTTTTGCAACATACATACCCAATATACTCCAGGCATGGAAACCACTTCACATTCCCATAACACTTCCTCTGACGCATCTGTTTATTCTGCCCCAAATGCTCTCACCACCCTGTCCTCAACCTTTGCTACATGTCACAAATCCCTAGGCCTGCTCTCACTCCCTTAAATGGCCCCTCCCTCACCTGGCCTCACAGGAGATTTGGACATCCCTATATTTCAGCATTTGTCACATGAACATTATAACCCCATCTTGTGCCTTCACCATCTTTATCCACGCCACTGTGCCTGGCACAGAGCAGGTGCTTAATAAACATTTATTACATGAATAATTAGATAAATGATCTCAAATTTAAGCACGCAATTTAAGGGGCAAGGTATTGGAAGGCTCATTGTTCAGAAATGAGGGGCTGGGAGAGGAAGGGAATGCTCTGGTCAGAGGAGGGAGGGAGCAGGAGAGACTTCCAAGTTCCATCTCTGTACTCAAGAGACTCACTCTGAAGGGTGGGGCCTGTGAGTCTGGAGAGTAAGCAAGAGTTTACAGATGGGATGCTTTAGACGTGTGGTTTCCCATGTTTACGTCTCTTTTATTACCTCCATTCTTGACTCAGCCAGCACATGGTGGAGGATACACAGGAAATGCAAAGCCCTCCTCCACACCTGAGAAGTACCGTCTTTGGAAGCCAGAGTGTCGTCACAACAAGAAGCAGCAAGAGGTCTGAAGAGGACTGCGGACCAACAGCTTGACCCTTACCACTAAGACTCTTCTCTCGGAATCTTATACGGATGATTCCTCGAAATTTCTGTCTCTGGCCCTGATGTCTCCTGTGAGTGAAAGCCAGACCCACACATATAACTGCCTATCTGCCACCACTGCCATGCCTCAGGAGTCCTCACACCCAGTTCTAAACAAAGCTCAGCTTTCTCCAATATACCTGAACCCTTCCACTGTTCCCAGTGCCCAGCACAGCACCACATCCATCCAGTAATCTAGGGGTCACCTTGAGACATCCCTCTCCTTTACTTCCCACCCTCGAATCCCCCACCCCAGCCTGCCCATTTACCTATCTCCACCTGCATCATCCCCTCAACTCTCTCCTGGACTCCCGCAGTCCTCTCCTAACTGTACCCCGTTTCTTCTTCCTTAGTGTTTCACAGTGGCTTACCACATGGTAGCCAGGGCTGTCTTTGCAAAATGCCATTCCCTTGCTTAAAAATAGTCAGCCAGTCAGTGCTCTTGCAATAAAGACACAGCATACCTATGCGGCTAGACAAACCCTGCATGGCCTCTCCCTCCTAATTCTCCACTCTCCGCCTGTGCCATGCTCCCCTCTGCTTTCTTAACGCCAGCTTCTCTGACCTTTTCGCCTCTCCTTGAAGGCGCCATACTCTCTCCTGCACATGTATCTCCCCTGCCTGGAATGTATCATCCCTGCTCCTTCCCCAGCTCACCCTCCCTTTAAATGCTAAGCTTATCATTTCTTTAAATCTCAGATCACTTCTCATTACTCCTTGAATCCAAGAAGAGGCAGAGCTCCCTGTAATGGCACGACCATCTTCCTTCATAGTGTTTATTGCCTTTTGCACTATCTGATAAACATCTGTCTCCCCCACTAGACTGTAAACTCCTTGAGGGAAAGAACCAGACATGGTTTTGCTCCCTGTCAAGTTCCAACACCAAGCACAGTGCCTGGCACGCAGAAGGCACTCCGAGATTTGCTGAACCATGAAGAATGGGCTTGGGTTCTATTGAGGGAAGACGCACTGCCTTACAGTCTGGCTTCATAGGAGATAGTTACAACACAGAGGAATTGCTGATGGCAACATATTCCTTCCGAGGAAGATTTTCAAGTGGGAGAAAAACAACCTTCCCAAACTGGCATAAAAAGCAAAGAGTAAAAGATGAGTTGTTCGTCCAACGGAGGAAACGCACACCATCAGAACATTCACAAGCCGTCTGTGTGGCGATGTGGGGAGATTCCGCCCCCACCTCCAGCCATATGCTAGGAAGAATCAGGGTAGGAGAAATCCTTGCCTTTCCCATAACTGATAGAAGGCCTTAATCTGGAGAAGACGACAATATAATGTGAGCTCAGTACAGCTGCGGAGAGTGAAGTGCCTAGATACTACGGTCATATTTCTGGTCAGCCTTTCTCTTCTTCTTTGCTCACTTCAAGGGGTTATCTTTGTGCTGTGAATGGAAAGTCCTTCAGGGATCACCAATGGGGAAACTGATGTCTGACTGGTTCTTTATACTCAAGTTTGTCTGGCTGTGAGTGAATTTAAACCCAAGCTCAACAACAGGCTCTACCCAATCAGTCTGAGAACGTGTGTCCAGAACTAGCTCCCAAATTATTCTTTATGATTAGTCCCTCACATACCTCCCACAAGGCAGAACTGTGAACCCCAAACTCCTATCTGAAAGTTGCTCATTGGAGCTGTTATGGTTGTCTGTTGCTTCAGGGGAGGCCTACAAGGAAGGATTACTGCACACTAACACTGTATGCCTGAAATACATTATGCTACCAGGACTCGGGATTAGAGTCACAAAGAAACTTCAACGTGAAGACACAACGAGAGGCCATTTTCCTTCAAATTAGAAAAGCTTCTTAAAAATGATAATACAAGCTCTCCCAGACATCCCTGGGTATACAGACAATCTTTTAGTACAATATTCAACATGTTTGAAGGCCTTAAAAAGAGTTCCATCCATCAGAAAGTTCAGTAACCCAGCAAGATACAAAATCAATGTACAAACATTAACAGCTTTTCTATTTGCCAGTAATAACTCATTAGCAAATACGTTGGGACAGAATGATCTCACTCTATGTATATGTAACATCTAGGAATGAAGTTTCTAAGAGCAGCACAGAGCTCATATGAAGAAAGCCACAAATGTTTACAGAGAGATATGGAAGTAAACTCAAATAAACACAGAGAGAGCAAGAGTAAATGGAATAGCACGTTCCTGAATGAGAAGACTCAATGTTGTAGTCCAAATGTCAATTCTTTATAAATCAATTTATGGATCTCATCAAATTCATATGGATATCATGTAAAAAAAAAAAACTCAACAAGGTATTTTTTTTTAGCGTGAAATGCTTCTAAAGTTCCTCTGGGCTATAAGAGATATGTCAGAGATAGTAGCCAAAAATATTTTGGGAAATAATAATAATGAAGATGATTTGTACTACCAGATTTTAAAACACACAATGAAAACTTCTGTATTTGAAACAGTGTGGTATAGAACTAAGTCTGAATGAAACAGAATAAACAGCCTGGAAACATCCTCTAGTCTATACAATAAATTTATCAGGAGGCCAAGGCAGGAGAATCACTTGAACCCTGGAGATGGAGGTTGCAGTGAGTCGAGATCGCACCATTGCACTCCAGCCTGGGCGACAAGAAACTCCGTCTCAAAACAACAACAACAACAACAACAAAAACCCAACAACAAAGAATTTAATGTATGAGAGGTAGCATTTCAAATCAGGGAGGACAGAAAGATCATTCACTAAACGCAACTGGAAGAATTAAATGACTATTAAGAAAAAGTTAAATTCCAATCATATTTTATGATAAAATGAGAAAACCTGATAAAAAGTTGAATTTGCAAAATGAATCACAAAACAATTAGAAGAAAATGCAACTGCACAGATATCCAAAGCCAGGATGGGGAAGGGCTTTCTAAGCCTAAAAACAAGGGGAAACACCGAACAACAAAAACGTTGATGATTCGTATAAGCAAAGTAAAGGCATCTATACAACCAAGAAACCATAAATGAATTTAGAAGACAAATGACAAACTGAAAAAAATATTTCCAACATTATACCAAAAGGTTAATATCCTCTTATGCATAAAGAGCTCTTAAAAATCAATAAGAAAAAAGATGAATATAAATAGAAGGACAGAGGACAGGTATGTCAATACGAAGAAACAAATGCTCCAACCCACTGGTAATCAAGGAAATGCAACCGAGACCACGAGATACCATTACTCACCTACCTAACAGACTAACATTTAAAAAGAATTATAATAGGATAGAATAGGGTAAAGTGAGTATTCACATGCTGCTCCACCTCTGACTTGGTAAAGCCAGTTCCAGGAATTAATCCTAAAGAAGTAACCCAAAATGTCCACAGATATTTGTTCATCAGTATTTCATTGCAACGTTATTTATAGTAGCAAATTACTGAATTATCTAAATGGCAAAAAGGAAAGACTTAAATAAGACACATTAATAGAATATAACGAAACATGGTCTTTTAAGATTGTTTCCAAATGAATAATGACAAGGGAGAAGCAATACAACGTTAAGAGGAAAAAAAGTAGGAGAGAAAATGATATATACAGTATGATCCCAATTCTTTACAAAGTGACAAATAATAGATTCTAAAACGTTAATTTTTTTTTTTTTTTATCTCTGGGTGATGAAATTTGCATGGTTTTTCTTTTGTTAAAATTTTCCATAAAGAACGTTACTTTTATAATTGAAAAGTTATATAATTTTAAAGACATCAAACCTTGGTAATTCTATTTCTAGAACTCTATGCAAACATGATCTCACATAAGTCTCATACCTACCCCATGAGGTTGGTACTATTATCTTCACTTGACATGCACAGATAGAGACCAGGGTGGATATTGTGACAGGCTCAATATTACCCTCAGAGCTGGACCTTGGCAGATGTGTCTGATACCAAAATTGTGAACCAAAATGATATAAAAGACTATCCACCAGAGAGTTATAGTAGGAAAAAAAAATACATCTGATGGGAATGGCATGCAGGCAGGATGGAATAAATGAAGCCATCCGGAAGTGATGTTTAAGAATAATTTTCAATGACATGAGACAATGTGTGTTGTATACTAAAGTAAAAAAGCAAGATGCAAAATTTCATGTGCAACACGGTCTCAACTAATGTAAAAATGCAAAGCAAAAGACTGTAGGACAATATGATAAAATATTAACGATCTTCTCTATACAATATGTGTGTGTGTTTTTTTTTTTTTTTGACATGGAGTCTTGCTCTGTCGCCCAGGCTGGAGTGCAGTGGCGCGATCTTGGCTCACTGCAACCTCCGCCTCCTGGGTTCAAGTGACTCTCCTGCCTCAGCCTCCCGAGTAGCTGAGATCACAGGTGCCCACCACCACGCCTGATTAATTTTTGTATTTTAGTAAAGATGGGGTTTCATCATGTTGGTCAGGCTGGTATCAAACTCCTGACTTCAAATGATCTGCCTGCCTTGGCCTCCCAATGTGGTGGGAGTACAGGCGTGAGCCACCGTGCTCGGCCTAGACAATATGTTTATTAGAGATTATTACTTTGTTGTTATACCTGAACATTTTACACAATGGATGTTGCCTTTTATTACCAAAAACTGTTCCACATTAACCTTCAAAAATGTGTATATCACCCACTAAAATCCTATAACCCTCTTCCTTACACCTACCCATTCCTTTAAGGCCAAGTTCAAAGTTCATTTCCCCCACGAAGCCTTCCTGGATTTGCCCAGCCCATTCTGCTTGACCTCCAAAACCATGCGCTCAAAGGAAAGCTTTTTTTTTTACTCCTGGCTTCAGAAACTCTCAAAACGGCATTGTAGCTCTTGGGCTGAGCTCCTTATCAAGTATCCTAGAACCCCTAGGATGGGGAGCAAACCATCTCCTGCTCTCGAGTCTTGTGTGTTGTAGTTGGGAGCTGAGCTTGCAGAACTGGTGCCAACATTGTTGGTCCTCGTGGTTGGGGAAAGCGTGGACAATGTCATCAGCAGGATCTGTGGAACTGGATGCCGGCCCCTGACCCGAACCAGTCCCTGATGAAGTTCTCATAGGCCATGGAAAAGGAGAAAACCTCAGACAATGTAGCAAATTTTCCAAAACCCTAAACGTATTCAACTGTCCTCTATTCTGGGATTACATGCTTCCTACTCTTTGGTGTTAAAACATGCATTGTTTTGTCAAATGATGAGGTGATGAGTAGATGGTAATTTTTAAATGTCATTTTACAAACTAACAACTGGCCACATCTCGATTCCCTGGTTTCCATCATGTTTCATGGTCCGTAAAATAATAAACAATATAACTAACTTTTTTAGAAAAAATCGAGTTGAAAAAAAGGTATTACCTTTGTAATCCAAACAATATTGGTATGGATTGAAAAAAATTAGAATATTATTTGTTATGCATGAGAGAAGTATGCCTAATTATCCAATCAAAATAGCTACCTTTCCTTATCCCAGTTATTTTTCCTTATAACATTTACAATTATCTAAATCATACTCTAGTATTTGTTCTCCTTGTTTATGCCAAGTCTTCCTGTGGAGGATGTGTGTTCCATGAGGACAGGATGTCAGTCTGGCTCAAGCTGACACACAGTAGGTACTCAACAAGTACGTGTTACATACATAAAGGAAGGAACTTTGACCTAGAGGTGTCTTAAAATATGAGAGATTCAAGTTTCGTGCGGAAGTCATCGATGGGGTCGACAATGTACTAGCATGTGGAACTCTGTCTGGAGAAAACTCCTGCAAAAGATTCCTTTGGTCCCCAGTCATTCTGGGAATAAGACATAAAAAGAAGGTAGGTAAACACAGAGGGCAGATTCCTGGCCGGACGTGTTGGCTCGCAGGCTCGGCAGGACGTATTAAGTGGAAGCATACATACAACTCAATTGCAAGCAGCTCTCCACTCCCTGCTCTGCAGAACGCTCTCCTTCCCCCAGGCCTCTCAGCTTCCCTTTAGAAAACAAATCGTTTTTACAGTAGTTGATGAGAAAATGCCCTCTTGTGGGCGTGACAGTGGACCACCTCGATCATGTCACGGATTTCTGAAAATGTGGTTATTCCAGAGAATTCCTTCACGAGATTTAAAGGGTTTCTTTTTTTTAAATCTCAAACATCAATGCTTTGTTAAAGCAAAAATACATTTTCTAAGAGGCCATTAAACAGTCCTCAATTTGCTTCGGCGTGTCTAACTTAGCAATGCAAGTTCTGATGATCTTAAACAGCATCATCACAAAGATAATTATTCTCCTTTCTAAACTTCTGTACGATTTGCTAATGACTGAGTGACTTTTTTTTTTTAATAGTCATCGCCCAGAATCTGCCTCTTTTCTGCTCCCAGGAAACCATCACCTGATATTGATGGGCAGCAATTGAAAATAATAAAATTATGTAAGATGAGCTTGTAATCATCAGCATTTCACAGGAAGCAAAACGCATTTTGTTCTGGCTGAGGAACAGAAAGTTTCTTCCTCATTTTAAATCTGTATCAGAGGTAAAGCCTTCTATTAAAACACAATTCTCTGTACACTTACAGCCTCTGGCAGGCTGCCAAGGAGACTATCATGGAACCACCGCTGCAGAGAAGTAGGCAGTCAAAGGCATCGAGGATTGCTCCTGAGAAAGGAGGCGAAGTCTCCAGAATTCTTGGGAGGGCTCTGCCCACAGCTACCCCCACCTCTTCTGGCCAGGCCTCCCTCTTCAAATGCAAACACACATGCACACACACGCACACGCACACACCCTCTTTTTCTGGGAGAGGCATGGCAAAAATAAACACTGAGAAAATTCTTCCCTGTCTTTTGTGCCTGCACATACACACACACACACACACACACACACACTCCCTCTCTCTCTCTCTTTCTCTTTCTCTCTCTCTGGGTTTCTTCTTCCCCTTTCTTTTCTCTTTTGGATGTATTATTGTTTTCATCATCATTATTATTAATAAATTGCAAAGTCTGCAGTCCAGGACCTGGTTAATTGCACCTTTGTGCTGCATGTAATTTACAGGTACATGTGACCACTTGGGGGCACAGTTATTTGAGAATGCTGGCACTGGCATTCAATAAGGTATGCTTTTAAGGTTTGAAGCCTGCTTTAAGAAAGCCTCAAATCTTGACTCTTACCAGAGCCCCAGCATAGAAGAGAATCCTCAGAATTACTCCTTTAAGGTGAGTCTGAGATTCATTATAAGGGACATTTTTATATGGGATTATACAAAACCATTTGGTTCCTTTCCCACTTAAAAAATTGGTGGTTTAAAAATGTCTTCTACGTGGCGGCCTGTCCTTTCTCTGTTTTCATCAGTCTTAATGTCAGCATGGACATAAACACATGCTGCTCACTATGGGACAGGGACGGGCATGGCAAAATTAACGTTCCTATGATGGTTAATTCTTTTTCCTTGTTAGGTAAATTTTTATCTTTCCCAATATGAAAAATACGCTTATTATTTTAAAAACCAGAAAATGTTATGGTAGAAAGATGACCACTGTTAATATTATGGCACATTTTCAGCCTTTTTATCTATGTTCTTTGTTTTCATATACTTGATATTATAGTGTATACTATATATATAGTATAGTACATCTACAGTGAAAACTATATGTATATATACATATAAGACATATATAAGATTATATATGATATATAAGATATATACACATACATAGATTTAAAGAAATCAGGGATACATATGTATATGTACATATATACACACATATATAAGAAATCAGGGACACACATGTATTAATTAAGTTTCCTTCTTAATTAAAATCTGTTCTCTCAAATAACCAAACTTACAGTGAAATCACTTAAGAAACTTTGTTCTCAATATCCATAGAAATGTTTCATATTTTTCCCATGGTTTTCTGATCAGCAGAAAGGCAAGGAGGGTTATTTACACCACTTTTCCCCAACCCTCCTGCAGTGCCCAAACACACCTGTGAGGACAGGTTCTGACCCAAGACAGGCCAGGCTGTTCAGTTCATAGCTGGGCAGAGCAGGCTGCCGGGGGATGCCAGGGAGACACAAACCCACCAGAGAGAGGAGGAAGGATGGGGGCGCTGGGACTCGGATCGCACGGCCTGGGCCTTCACCAGGGGCCCCTAGGCCCAAGGACCTAGATGAGCACACACTAGGTTAGTGTCCTGGAAAGATTCTAATCCGGTGTGTGGAAAAATGGAGTAAAGTTTATCTTTTCTGGCTCAGATTCAGATGCACAGTCATTTCACGCCCCGGTGAAGGGATCCTTTATTGAGCCACACATTTTAGGAAATCACCCTTATTTCCATAGGACAAGTCAACACTGAGAGAGAGAAAATCCACAAGGTTTGCATTTTCTACCCGGGACAGTGTGAAACAGCACTGGGCTCTCAGATGACCCCTCACCCAGATGGCCCTCCCATCCCCTCCTCCCGCCCATCCTTGATGCTTTTCCCATATCTGGGCTGCTGGGATTCCAGTTCTGGCTCTGCCCCTGGCTGGCAAGCCTCAGGTATGGCGATTCTCTTTTTCTGCCCCTCGCCTGTTGAAAGTGCAAAATGTGCCCAGCATTGGCCTAGATCCTTAGAGGAAAATCAACAACATAATATAAATAAAAGGTGAGGTGATCGGTTTCCGCAGAAGCACATGGTCAGGTCAGCTGGGGACTCCCACGCAGCCCTGAAGCAGTTACCTCGAGAACCTGCCTCAGGCAATCCTCACAGACGTGGGGACTGCTCCCTACAAAGCTGCAGAGGACAGGCAGGATCTGAACCTGGCAGAGCCTTCTAGAGAATGAAGAGGAGAGATGGAAGCTGAGGGTAGCCTCGGCCCAGCCAGAGGCTCCTTGGACCAGGAGACAGTCCCTCTGCTCAGCAATGCACCTTCCTGCCCCTCCCACTACTTCGGGCAGGAGCAGATCGCTTCCTCTGTCCCAGGTCTCCTGTGCCCACACGTGAGCAGGCGTAACGTGTCAGGCCCTGACTTGCTGAGATGGGCTCCACACTCCACGTCTCTGTCATGTGAGCCTCTACACTGAAGCTCTGATGACCACACAGCCCTCGGCTCCTATATAGGTTCAGACACGATAGCAGTGCCGCCAACCTCATTGAGAGATGAATTCAGAAGTCCTTTAGAAATCACAGGTGCACGTCCAAGCTGGGTCTTGCAAGCTTACCTCTCCCAGGTGAGGGTCAATTGTTAGCTGTCAGTGACCTGGTGGACTTAGGGTGGGGACCGGGGGTGTATAGAGTAAGGTTTCTGAATGGAGAGAGGGAAACCGGCATAAATACTTTTTCTCTTGGAGGGCCCCCAAATTCTCTCTGCTCCATGAGGTTCCCCAGTGACCACAGCCCACCCTGATCAGCCTGTCCTGTCTCCACAGCTCTCTACTGTAGAGCAACAGTTGAAGTTGTCACCCACACACTCTCAACTTGTATTGTCTATGTCATGAGACGAGGTACTGCCCAGAAATGTGGAAGCAGAGGAAACTGTCCTCTGCTGAAACCGGCTTTCACACTGATGAATTTGTCCATGTTACTGGAAGGCAGGAATTACCCACCCACCTCCAACAGGCCTACGAAGGCAGACATGGGATAACAAAGGTATTCTTGATGCTATCATATGAGGTAGCTATGCTCCAAGAGATTAACTTGCCTATGATTACACCATGTCCAGGTGGCCAGCTAGTGTTTTCAGCCCAGATCTATTTGCAACAAAGGTGTAGCTTTCCCCCTCTTACACCACTTAGAGACAAGATCTTGCTATAGCACTCAGGCTGGAGTGCGGTGGTGCAATCTTGGCTCACTGCACCCTTAACCAGGAGGTTAATCCTTCTGCCTCTGCCTCCCAAGTAGCTGGGACTACAGGCATGCACCACTACATCTGGCTTTATTTTATTATTTTTTTTTTTTTGTAGAGATGGGGTCTCACTATTATATTTCCCAAGCTGATCTTTATTAACTCCTGGTTGCAAGCAACCCTCCCACCTTGGCCTCCCAAAGTGCTGGGATTACAGGTGTGAGCCACAGTGCCCAGCTGCATGGCTCTGCATTAGGCCTCACCATGTCATGAGATGAGATACTGCCCAGCACTGGGGAAATGGGGAGACACTGACCTCACTGTTGGACTCTGAGGCTACAAACTCACCCAAGAATGGGTCACAGCAGAGAGAGCCAAGTCACTGGAAAGATGGAAAAGCTGTGGTGCTTCAGTCCCAGACTAATGGCTTTAACGTGGCTGAACAGCATCTCAACCAGCCTCAAGGCTTCGATCCAGAAAGGAAGAGGCCAAGCTGGGGACAGGCCACCCAAACCCTGCCTGGGGGAGGGGGCACCCTACTCCTCCACCTCACCCTAGCCCCCTTGGGTATCTGATCACATCTGCAGGTGGCCGTCGGAGCTGGGGATGGGTGTGGCAGCTATCACAGCTCAGGGACGTCAACCTGTTAAGGCCATCCATCTACCTCCTGTCCCTAGTGCTGAGTCACCAAGCAGTCTCCCGACAGTGACTTAGCCATGTGACGGCCTTTGGGGAGAAATCTGCTCAGTGGCACACAAGTGTCTGGTCTGCTAGATGTCATACTTGTAGTGTAAACCAACAAAACACCATTACCTGGAGATCGTTCACTCCAGGTGGGCTGCCAGTCAAAGAGCAAAACCCCAGCACCGAAAACTTGAAGTGTGGCAAGCCCACTCTGCCGGGACACTCCCCAGTGGTCACCTGACATCTTCACTCACTGTTGGCGGTCTCCAAACCACAGTGCCATCCCAGTGTCCACCAACAGGAGAATGAATGCACAAACTGTATGGGATGGAGTACTAGCTAGCAGTAGAGTTAACTCCAGGGACACACATCAGCACAGGTCAACGACAGACGGCAGGCTGAGCAAGACCAGCAAGGCACACAAGAGTGCACACTGTGTGTTTCTGTCTATAAGAACGTCAAGAACAGGCATAAACCCATGATGACTGACATCAGAAAGTGGTTGGAAAGAAGATGGGGGTTGACCAGAAGAGGGCAGGGGGGAACTTTCTGGGGTGATGAAAGTTACACAGGTTCATCATGCAGTTACAGTCACACAGGTTCACAATTATTGAAACTCAGTGAACTGAATACTTGAGGCTGTAGATTTCATTGTATTGCTTCTCAACGATTATACCACGAATAATAATAAATAAATGCAATGCAATGCTCAGCACAGAGCGGGTAACACGGCAAGTGCCCTAGAAGAGCTGCTAAATTGTTAAACACATTTTTTTCCTAAGCGAATTTTAAAAGGAATTTACTAGGAGAATCACTTTGGAATATGTTTGGAAATCTATTTTTTTTATTGTGATGAAACATACATGCCATAACATTTATCATTTTAACCATTTTTTAATGTACAGTTCAGTGGCATTAAGTGCATGCACACTATTTTGCTATTTAGTTTTTATTTCATAATCGTAAATTTAACTCTGTAATCCAGCTAGGCATGGAAGCGAACAAGGAAAACATGGAACCCAAAGGGAACTGCAGTGAGAGCACAAAAATTCTAGGATACTGCGAGCAAATGGGGAGCAGGGGTGCTCTCCTGAGCTACAAAGGAATGGTCGGGTGGTGAAGATAAAACACAAGTCAAATTTACTGGAGTTGTCCACCGTCGGCAATGGTGATCTTCTTGCTAGTCTCGCCATTCCCATGGACCCAAAGTGCTCCGTGGCCTCCATAATCTTCACGCCTTCTTTCACCTTGCCAAATACCACATGCTTGCCATCCAACCACTCAGTAATGGCAGTGCAGGTGAAAAACTGGGAACCATTCATGTTGGGTCCAGCATTTGCCATGGATAAGATGCCAGGGCCTGTATGCTTTAAGATGAGGTTCTCATCATCAAATTTCTCCCTGTAGATGGACTTGCCACCAGTGTCATTATGGTATGTGAAGTCACCACCCTGACACATAAAACCCTGGAATATTTCTGTGAAAGCAGGAACCCTTATAACCAAATCCTTTCTCTCCAGTGTTCAGAGAATGAAAGTTTTCTGCTGTCTTTGGAACCTTGTCTGCAAACAGCTAGAAGGAGACGTGGCCCAAGGGCTCACCATTGACAGCGATGTTGAAGAACACGGCGGGGTTGACCATGGCTGACAGTATGGGGATCCCAGAGGCGGCAGCAGCATCTGCAAAGCCTACATGCATATTGTTTTGCAACCTTCTCTACCATCTATCTCCAGAGCATTTCATTTTCTTAAACTGAAACTCTGCCCATTAAATGATAACTCTCTCCCCACATCCCCTGGCAACTACCATTCTACCTCTGTCTGTGAATCCAATCCATACTACTCTAGGTATCTCATATAGGTGGAATCCTCCAGTAATGGTCCTTTCGTGACTGGCTTATTTCTCTTAGCATAATGTCTTCAAGGTTCATCCATGCTATAGCGTGTGTGAAAACTTCCTTCCTTTTTAAGGCTGAATCATCTTCCACTGTATGTATCTAGTGTATTTTGTTTATTCATTCATCACTGATGGACACTTGGGTTGCTTCTACCTTTTGGCTATTATGAACGTGGTTGCCATGAGCAACACTAGCGTATAAACATCTGTTTGGGTCCCAGCTTTCACTTTTTTTGGTATAGGCTCAGAAGTAGAATTGCTGGATCAGATGATAATTCTATGTTTAATTTTTTGAAGAATGGCCATAATGTTTTCCATAGCAGTTGCACCATTTTGCATTTTCATGAGCAGTGCATAAGGGTTGCAGTTTCTCCACATCCTCACCAACACTTGTTATTTTCTGGTGTTATTTATAGTCATGCTAATGGATGTGAAGCGGTATATCATTGTGGTTTTGACTTCCATTTCCCCAATAATTAGTGATGTGGAGCATCTTTTCATGTCCTTATTGGCCATGGGTATACCTTCTCTGGAGAGGTGTCTATTCAAGTCCTTTGCCCATTTTCTAATGGAGGTGTTTGTTTGTTGAGTTGAAAGTACGTTTTAATTGCCACTGTGCTGGCCTGAGAACCAAGCCCCACCCTCCCCACTGCCGCATGCTCAGTTCCAGGCAGCAGTGTCACATCCTCCACCCGACCCCATCCCAGCGGCCCACTGGTCACACCCAGCACAGGAGTAAGGGCCCGATGGGCAAGTGCCTCCCATTTTCCTGGGACCAAGGAGACTATACTTGGCCCAGGTGTCTATTTGAGCTATCAAAAAATGTTTCCGGAGATCAGGCATTCTGAGAGGTGTACCAGGCATAAAAACAGCAGACAGTTGCAGCTGTCAAATTGTGACTTCACAGTCAGTGAGTGACCACCCCACCCCTGCTGCCTCCCCCAGAGGTCCTTGTTAACAAAAATGGCTTATTGTGTCTGTAGAATTAAGCTTTAAATTTTAAAACCTGAGCAGGACCGTAGCTCTGAAAAGCCCTGCTCACTCAGTGATGTGAGGGAGAGTGCGTGGGGAGGGGCAAGGGCCAGGGGCCATCACTACAGCCCTCATCTAGAACTGGGGCTGGAGCCCCTGCCACAGGAGGGCCATTTGTGTGCCTTTAATCCAGCAAGGCAGCAGCAGGAGCTGCTCTCCTGACGAGGTTCTCCACGGCTGCCTGCGACCTTCCCTCTGTCCCAGTCACAGGTACCTTCCAGGTCTCACAGCACAAATCCTCCCCCACCCTCCCCGCCATTGCCAGACCTCTAGCCAGGGGCCACTAGAGCAGACCTTGTCAGACACCTGGGGCCAGGGAGGACGCCTCCCTCAAGGTCACAAGTGAGGTGGTGACCTTATACAGAGAAAAAAAGAGCGACTTCCCTGAAACATGCTTTCCATGAAAATCATTTTTCTCAACTTGGGGGAAGAGACGAAACTTTAAAACTGAGAATCATCGTAGAAAAAGGCAGTTTCCCCCACATCATATGAAGCCATCCAGGTGCTTCTTTTTTTTACAACATGTTGCCATAGATGGGTAGATGGGGAAGCTTAGGTGCTTCCCTTTGGCAAATCGAGGCTTCAGCAAGAAATATGTTCCTTTCGCAGTTTGAATATTATTTAAGTTTTGATGATTAAAGCTGGTTGGAATAGCATGAACCGAAGAGATTACAGCAGGCTCTCCTCTAGAAGGATCGGCCGGACAAGCGCACTGCACGCAGCCTCCTGGTCCAACCAGCCCAACTTCCAAATGAGGTATGCACCTTTCCCAAATTCCACGGCCCTTAATTTTGGTTTGAAAAGCCAGGGCTAGGTCATCTTATATGTCTTCCCATTGGCTAAGTAAGCTAAGTCAATGGCAAAATAACTTACCCAAAACAAATAAGCTAATTCAATGGCAGAATAGCCTACCCAAATCTCAAGAGGTCAAAACAGGGCAGCATTGCAACAAATTGGCTTCAGGATGTATGTGGGTGGCTACCAGGGTCAAGACCTGAGGCTCTCACTCAGCATCAGGGGGACAGACTGGGGAGGCACCTAAGTGCAGGGGACGCAGCCCTCCTTATGGCCACCAACAATGGCAGTCAAGTTCCGGGCAGGACAGACCAGGCTGCTGTCCCTGCTAATGTGAGCACCACTGGGTTGGACAGAATTCAGCCCACTTGTTAACCTAAAGGTGGCAATGTTGGCCTCACTGATGAGGGATTCTAGACCCAAGTGTTATAAAATCACGGGACATGTCTTGCTTTGGCAAGACAACTGCAGCTAGGTTTCTTCCAGGCAGTTCTCTACGCCTATTTGCGGTGAAGGATCAGGTTTTGGGTTTTTGTTTACATCACCAATCTGTCAAGAACCAAAATGTGGTCCTACCTTGCATGATTAGCCCACACTCACACCATAGGCGGCTCTCCTGGTAACTCACCACGCAAGTCCAAGACCATGCAAACTGGTCTGTACCTAGTTAATGAGGTGAGCCCATGGATCATGCTGCCACGGCAGTGTTGAATGCAATCGGAGTTTCTGTTTTTTTTTTTTTTTTCTTTTTTGAGACAGTCTCGCTCTGTCGCCCAGGCTGCAGTGCAGTGATGCAATCTCAGCTCACTGCAACCTCTGGCTTCTCGGTTCAAGCAATTCTCCTGTCTCAGCCTCCTGAGTAGCTGGGATTACAGGCACATGCCATCATGCCTGGCTAAGTTTTGTAGTTCTAGTAGTGACGGGGTTTCACCATGTTGATGAGGCTGGTCTCAAACTCCTGACCTCATGATCCGCCCGCCTCGGCCTCCCAAAGTGCTGGGATCACAGGCATGAGCCACCATGCCTGGCCTGCAATCATAGTTTCTAAATGCTTATTCCCAATTTATCTCAGCACACACTGGTAACAGTGTGGAAACAGACACATATCTGTGACCTTAGCTGGAGTAGCACCATTTTCTACCCCTCTCTACTGTGATGGAGAGACAAGTCAATAGCAACAGCAGCCAATATAGGTGGTTAGGCAGAACCCAGTGGACCCATGGGTCATGGCCACAGCAGCATTCACAACCTGGTTCTCTCTGCTCTGGACTGTCTCACAGAATTTCTCAGGAAATTCCTGGACTGGACCACTCATTTCCATGGACTTCCTCGTTAGATGTGGTGCCCTGTCTCCTTCCTCTGTCACCTCAGCACAATTCATTGAGCTCACAGTATTTGAACAACGAATATCCAGCCTGTGCCAGGACCAAGGAAGGCTAAAAGACAAAGTCCTTCCCTTCAAGGACCATGATCCCCAAGACGAGTCCAGAAATAACCACTGATGTTACTGATTTGGCATATGCCAGTACAGTTCTAAGCACTTTGCAAACAGGAACTCATTTAATCCTCAAGTATTTAATCTTCGTGGATCCAAATCAGCATACCCCAGGAAGCCTTCTGACCACAAAGAAAGGAGTCAGATAGACCTAAGCCTTGCAGGCAAATTCAGAATTGAATTTTTGTTCCATTTGCAAAGATGAGGCCAGCACATTTAAGTCTGAAGGTACTTGAAATCATACTGGTGAGTCTCTTTAAATTTATTTCACACTTTAAAAGAAAATTAGCTGGACCTCAACTTATTATGTCAACTGTGATAATCAGTGAGCAATGTGGCTAAACATATGATTTTTTTTATTCAAATAAGCAATTTATATTCCCTAGTAAAGGGAATATTAGCTCTCTTCCTTCTCCATAGGTAGGCAGGTGTCTGGAGGACAAGCTCCTTCCTCCCTGTAACCCATCCAGCACCCATCATAGGCCTGGCACCCATGTTTGTTGATCTGAATTTGGGCAAATGCTTGGGTCTCTCTAAATCAGCTGCAGAATAGGAATACCACCACTGTGAAGTCACCCATGCGACAGGGTGAGCAAAAATGAGATGCCACGGGAAAGGCAGTGCTCTTCCCACTGTGCCTTTTCAGTAAACAGTTATTCAATCTATCCTCATTTAGAAGCTCCAGGAGCTGAATATATATCCTTAAAGTTCCTTGGGAGGCTAAGCTTAGCTGCAGGTTTGATCCAGAAGCAGATGCTTAAAGCTGGAAGATGTGAAAAGTGAAGGTAAAGGAGAAAGGGAAGGTTGTTTTGTTTTTTCTGTTTTCAATCCCAATTTCACCATTCCTCACCACTTCTCAGTGTTACTAAATGACCAAAAGGAAAGCAGGGATGTTCTGGCCACTGTTGGGTCTCTAATTTGATCTAAGCCTTTGGCATTTGCTTTGCACAAAACAGAGATACAGAGTTCTCTTGTCTGCTCTTCCCTCACCGCCCACACCTCCAACTTGCTTCTAGGAGCTTTGCAGGGAAGCCTCAAGAAGAGGAAGCCTCATGCTTGACATTACCTCTAGGGTAGAGACAAGCCCAGGGGGAAGGGAGGGGCAGCAGCGGAGCTACACAGGAGTGACTGTGCCAGTGCTGGGCCAGCAGTCAGGTGGCACCAGCCTCCCCACACCCTGAACCTCCTGTGTGGTCCAGATCCCAGGCACTGCAACCACGCCTTTCTCAAGGAGAATCTCAGACTGAAGAAGTCCCTCCTTGGCTGAATGTAGGTTGAAGGAGGTAAAACAGAGCAAACACATTTTTGTGGTGTGTGCTCCAGGCTCTATTCACACCCATCTCGAGAAAAAACTAATATAAAGAATAAAAATAGAACAGAAGAAGTTGGAAAATACAGTGTTATCACCCTTCCCAAACTGCCTCTGTGATTTCCAGGTGTTTCATTTTTTCCTTAAAACGATGCTTTTGTGAACTACTACAAATCTTGAAATCTGAGCACAGACAACACCCCACAAGGAAAGCCCCTGAGAGAGGACAGACGGCACGGATGCTCAGAAGCGCCAGACAGACCCAGGTTGTCACTGCAATGATGAAGCTCCAAGAGAGGATTAGTCTTCAAAATCTCAAGTCATAAATCCTAGAAGATTCCATCCAGATTAGAATTCATCAATAAGCATATTTAATAGATATATGCCCAAATATAGCATCAAAAATTCCACACAATGACAAACCATGAACATGTGACTACACAGCCACGGAGTGAAAAGAACATCCAAAAAGTCGGCTTTGATGTCTGTTATCTGACACCTTATCTGGGCAAACATTTTTACCAAAGAGTTTTGTGCCAGGCACCAGGCTATGCATCGGTATGCAAAAATGAACAAGCCCGGGTCAGCGATTAGTGGTTCTGGATGAATCTTTAAACCTTTCTACATTGTTTTTATTCTTTGATTTGCTATTTATTTACTATGCTGGCTCAAGATAGAAACAGATGCCATTCAAACACCTAAAAGTTCTCATTAGCCTTCCAGAAACCACAGTAAATGGAAGCAGGTGTGCAAATCCAAAAGGTATCATGAATGTTGGTGAGACTTGATTAATATTGTTATTTTAGCTCACATTCCTTCTACTAGATCGATTTTACATAAAATGTTAATTAGTATAGACAACACAGTACCTGGTATAGGCAGTGTGAAGTGGTGCAGATGCATGGGAAAAAACAAAGACACAGGCGCACATGCACACATGAATAGGGGTGTGTGTGTGGAAAGGAAAACACAGACAGACTGGTAGCTGAGGGATCTGTGTTCAAACCCAGCTGAACAACGTGGCTAGGTTTGTGGCCTTAGGCCAGTTGATTACCACTGAGCCTCATCTTCATTTGTAAAATGTGGATAATCCCTACCTCGAAGCATTGATATGAGGATTAGAGATAATATATGTAAAGTACTCGGATATAGTGAGCAGCCATAACTGGAAGCTATTATTATTATTATATTATTGGGGCGTAATAAAGGTTTGGTGATTGAATAATAGGTAGATTAGCTGACCTCAAAAATCCACATCAACTCTAAAATTATGATACTAAAGATGGAATTAAAAGTTCACACATCAAATCAACTCAAGGGTATTTTTAACTATTGGAATTGTGATGCAAATGTCTTACGCTTTTCAGAATTACTGATAGTGAGACTTACAGAACACAATATATATACATGCCCTGGTGTGCGATTAAAACATTTATGATTGAAATTGAACAGGACTGGCACCTACGGTTTCTGAGATCTCTAGGGGTTGCTGCTGTCTCTTCTTCCACAGCTACTTTTCCTAAGCCCCCTTTGTAGAGCACTTCCCCAGGCCACTGTAATGTGGGTTTATGGAGGTTATCTGTTTTCACCCTCACAACCACCCTAGATAGCCACTACTGCTCCTTCCAATTTCATAAAAGAAAACTGAGGCTGGGTGAGATTAAGGATCTTTTCAAGGTCACACAGCTAGGAGGCACTGGAGACGGGACTTCAACGTGGACAGGAAGCCCATGTTTCTATTCCCTCTGCAGTATCACTGCAACTAGGACAAGCCCCCAAGCAAAGCATGAGATCAGAGACTCGGGAGGAAATGCATACACAGAAAAGGAAGAACAAATGTCAGTAACATCTACTGCATTCTTTATTGGACAGTATTCTGTGTGACTGCATTCTCACCAAGTCTCTTCAATTGAAAACTTATATAATTTGTTAGCGTTAAAAGTCAAAATAGGGCTGGGCACAGTGGCTAATGCCTATAATCCCAGAGTGAACTTTGGGAGGCAGAGACGGGCGAATCACCTGAGGTTGGGAGTTCGAGACCAGCCTGACCAACATGGAGAAACCGCATCTCTACTAAAAATACAAAATCAGCTGGGCATAGTGGCACATGCCTGTAATCCTAGCTACTCAGGAGGCTGAGGCAGGAGAATTACTTGAACCCTTGAACGTGGGAGGCAGAGGTGGCAGTGAGCCAAGATCACACCATTACACTCCAGCCTGAGCAACAAGATGAAAACTCCATCTCAAAACAAAGAAAACATCAAAATAACAGCAATTCCACCTCTAGGTATAGACCCAGAAACACTGAAAACAGGATGTCTTATACTCCTGTTCACAGCAGCGTTATTCTCAGTAGCTACAACATGGAAGCAACCCAAATCTCCATCAACAGATGAATGGACAAACAAAATGTAGTCCATACATGCAATGGAATATTATTCAACCTTAAAAAGGAAGGAAATCCTGTCCCATGCCACAAGATGTGATAAACCTGGAAGACATTATGCTAAGTTTAACAAGCCCATCACAAAGGGACGAATGTGGCATGATTCCACTCACGTGAGGAATCTAAGGTAGTTAAATGTATAAACAGGAAGTAGAATGGCGGATGCCAGGGGCTGAGGGAGGTGGGAATGGGGACATGATGTTTAATGGGTATATACTTTCAGTTCTCCAAGACGAAGGGTTCTGGAGCTTGCTTGCACAACAGTGTGAATGCTACGAATGCACAGTTAAAAATGGTAAAGGTAGCTCATGCCTGTAATCCCAGCACTTTGGGAAGCCGAGGCGGGTGGATCACCCGAGGTCAGGAGTTCGAGACCAGCCTGGCCAACATGGTGAAACCCCGTCTCTACTAAAAATACAAAAAATTTGCTGGGCGTGGTGGCAGGTGCCTGTAATCCCAGCTACTCTGGAGGCTGAGGCAGGAGAATCGCATGAACCCGGGAGGCAGGGGTTGCAGCGAGCCAAGATTGTGTCATTGCACTCCAGCCTGAGTGACAGAGTGAAACTCCTTCTCAAAAAAAAAAAAAAAAGGTAAAGATGGTAAATTTTATGTGTTTTTAAACCATGGTTTAAACAAAGTGACAGAACATATATTTGTGTATATATAACTGTATATATGTATGTGTATATACATGTGTGATTATCTGTTTACAAATATATATACACACATACATATATCCTTAAAATGATCAATGATTTTAAAATGTCAAAAACCTACAAATTATAACAATAGACACCTGCGAGGCCAATGGCAGCCTGTAAATGTCCTAGAGGCTGTCTTCTTTGCGCACGCTGGATCCCCGGCCACAACCCTGCTCGCCGTTCTTGTTCCAGCTTGTGAGTCATCATTTGCTGCTGCACAGTCGAGAGTCTCTGAACTACTTGAATTTCATGCAGATACCCTCTCGTACAGAAAATGAGAACTCTTCTCCTTTCTACCCTAAAGGTGGAAATGCTCCCAAACGATAAAACTGATTTTACAAAGAACTCTGTTGCTACTTCCAGTGATCAACTTGCCTCATCTTAATTGGCAGTTTCAGTTTTCCTGTTTTCAAGTGGTTTCCTTGAAGAAAGCACAGGCTGCATTTACTGTGGGAGAAGTAAGCCTGTGGCGGTTGTAGGAAGAACCATAGAGTTTGCTTTCAGGGTGGTCCTGATCTCAGCATTTTCGATCTAAGGTGCAGGTAAAGAATTTGGATACATCTTTCCTTCTAAACCAAAATTAAGACCATTTTCTATGGTAAAATTTACTTCAGACAAAAGTACATTAGAGGAATTATGCTACCTAATTTTTTAGCATATCAGGCGATGACCCCAGATTACTTGATAAAAACTGACTATCTTCTACACAAACTACAGATATTCTACCAGCTTCCAAACATTTGCGTGGATATGTGCCTAGCACAGTGAAAGATGCTAAGACAGGCCTGGGAAACATATGATTTATCTGTTTAAACTTATATTCCCCCCCCCCCCCTTTTTTTTTTTCTGAGACTGGGTCTTGCTCTGCCGCCCAGTGCAGGGCGTGATCACGGTTCACTGCAGCCTCAAATTCCTGGGCTCCAGCAGTCCTCCCATCCACTAACACATTTCTTGTTCTCCAGTCCTCTTACATAGTAACTGCCTTGGTTTATCCTCATTCAGCACCACTAAAGGCTGGATTTCTTATTCATGATGTTTCTTCCTCCTCCTATCCCTAAGTAGACACTTAGTTAACTGATTACAGAATCACAAAGTTGGTTATAATTCTATTTCTTCATCTGACTTTGAACTTAAGTGTTCCAATTACTTTGTCTGATCCTAATAAGTCAGTAGCGTGCTAATGCTTGCCTTGATATTTCTGAAATATACAGGGTTGTGATTAGCATGGGATTGCATCATTAGAAAGCTAAGTTGAAAGTGGGTGAGCAAAATCATCACTCGCATTTAAGTAAAACTGCCTGTTCAGTGGACTTACAATGTTACTATGATCCTAGGGGCACTATATGCTGTGACTAAATATATATTGTATTTGGAAAATCCTCTGCTGTTCTGAAACCTTCTGGCTTTGACCACTACCAGAAAAGACCCCAGGACAGACCTGCTCTAATATAGTCTCGAAGTCTTTCCAAGCCAGATACAACCGATGACACAAAGAATGCCTAAGCCATAACAGTACTGGGATTTTAAAAAAAAAAAAAAAAAAAAGAAGAAGAAGAAAGAAAAAAAGGAAGGAAGCAAAAAGGAGGAAGGAAGGAAAAACTTTTGTTAGTTCTGCTGGACTGAATTGATGTCTCCTGGCCAAAAAGTGAGAAAGCGTTACAGTAAGCCTGCTGAAAGAGGAAAAAAAAAAACAAAAAAACCATCTACAGATACATATCAAATGAGATGCTAAAAAATGACATTAGTATTAGGGGTGCTATTTGAGTCTATGAAAAAAATTAACTCCTTTATATCTGTATGTAGCTGGGAATAGTGTAGGCTTGTAGAAACTAGCAGAAAAAAAGAAGGAAGTACTTTAAACTAGGAATGGTTTGTAGCCAAATCAATTGATAAAAGAAATAAAAAGATGGCACAACTAAAATTGATGCGAAAGATTTATAAGGTTGACTAAATAAACAAAAATGAATGGATCACCATGGAAATGCATGAATATTGAAATAAGCAAGACTTGAATAGACTAATGATGTGCCTCACTTAAACGGACAGGTGTTGATAACAACAGTGACACTCAATCCACACCAACCGCCACACTTCCAACATGTTTATTCCTAGAAAACACACTGGATTTAAAGGTTCCTTTGGCAATAGTTTATAAGCAAAATGCATTTTCCAGTCTTAAAGTGTGCTCATCCACTGGAGAAACAAAAAAAGGTTTTTATCCATTTTGTTCCTAGATAAGAGGAGCTGCAGTTAGCAAAAGTCATTCTCCTGGGCTCTACTAGTCTTTGTTTCAATAAACCTCCCACAAACCTGAATTCTCAGTCTTGCTTGTCTACCACACTGAGTACTTGAAGTATGACCACCACTCATTAGAAACACAATTAAAAAGACACAACACTAGATCCCCACCCCCCATCACATTCAGATGAAAACCAATAACCCTTAATCTATTTGTTACCATGGCTACCATAGGATATTTTATTTCAGTAAAACTCTAGGTATTTCGTTTGGATTGCTGCTTGCAAATGAAAGTTGGAGACCTATAAATTTCCATAACCACACTAGAAATGGAGAGACCGAGGAGAAGAAAATGTTTTTCTTAATCATAGGCAAATATGGTTTATAAGATGTTTGTGCAGAAAAGTTATTAAAATTGGTTAGATGCATCAGCCCATAAACCAATTTAAATGCCATTAAATTCATATAGAGTTTAAAGGCACATGTGCTAGTAATTCCCTGATTTATAGCAGGGTGATAAATCAAGTGCATTCCAGCACAATGTATGGGACGGAGACTATTCATCAGTAGCACACAGCTCCATACCTGTATAAACACCTAGATTATGGACTAATCAAATACACGCATGCCAACCAGCTTTTAAAGTATTCACTAGTGCTTACTGGACATGTTTTCTCTAAGTGTCAGAATGAACAATCTATAAAATTGTTCATTCTCCTCCCTCACAAAAAAATTAAAAAGCTCTATACCTTCCTTCCATAATAATAACAATAATAATAAATCAGGAATGAGGTGGGACAAGTCTGTTGTCATTCATCTGAAAATGAAGCAATTCCTCAAATCTGCCCTCCCAGGGCTGAGTTAGTGATAAGACCACACGGCCAGGAAGAAACTCTGTAGTGACTAGACAGATGACTTTAAAGAGACTGAAACTAGGATAAATACAGCCGTAACCAGGACAGATCTGTCATTGCAAGAGGAGTCCGAATCCCAGCGTTGCTGGACTGGAGAGAGGCTGGAACCTGCAGCAGCGGGACCGGGATGCGGCTGAGCTGCCGGAGTGGAAGTTTCGCGGGCAGCGGCAGCTCGGCGTCCTCCACGGTCTGGTCCCTCCAACGCCGAGGTCTCGCCTAATGCTACATAAATACCTGCGTCCACGATTCGCCCGGGGCGCGCCGCGGCGCAAGCACGGGAGGGAGGGAGGAGAACGTTTGCAGAGCGGCAGGGATGGCAGCGGCGGCGGCGGCGGCGGCGGCAGCTCCTTACCCATCAGCATCCCTGGGGGCCCGCGCGAGGGCCCGCCAACGGACCGCGTCTGCCGCTCGGTTCCAGAGCCCAGGGACGACAACTGGCTTCTCAGCGGGCGGACCCAGGCATCCGAGACTCGCGCGTGGCCGCCACCCCCTCTTCCGAGACGGCTGGCCGCAGGCAGGCAGCGCGTCCCCGCCTTCCCCAGGCAACGCAGAGGCGACCTGCCCTAGGAGCCGCCTCCGACCTACCCCGGCTCCCAACACCGCGCTTCGGCCCCGGGCAAGCACGTCCCTCCCTCGGGGCCCGGGGCCGAGGCTGCCCAGCGCGGGCACCCGCGCGGCGACCGCAGATAACCCTCGCGCTCTCAGCCCGCTCCAGGCCACGGAGACCGGGACGCGAGCCCTGGGCCCCCCCGGGCCCCCTGAGGCCATCGGGGCGCGCGTTCACACTCCCACACTACACATCTCCAGGTCCACCCTGTCCCACACATCAACAACCCCTCCCCACCAACACTACCTCCTGGCCCCTTCGCTGTCCCCGTGAGCTCCCCTTTCCGCGTCCCCCCACAACACGCTGGCACCCACAAGGTGCCAAGGGAAGTGCGCGTGTGTGTGTCGAGGTGGGGTGGGTCACAATAAGGTCTGTGCGGGTTCCCTCCCGACGGTTTTCGAGCTCCTCTACCTCGAAAGTTACTTGGGATTGAGTAAATAGACCCAGTCCCCAAATGCAGGATCAGAGGACGCGAGGGGCAGAAAACTCCAACCTGGCTTCTCGCTGCACAGAGGCGCGCACCTCCCCAAAGGACAGTGCGCGCGGCCGTCCCTGGGGGCCAGCCCTCTGGCGCCTCCAGGCCCCCTGCCCGGCCGGGGCCCTGGGCCGCTCAGGGGAACGTGGCCTGGAGAGGGGCGCGCGCCGCCGGGCCCAGCAGGGGGGCTGCTCAGGCCAGGGGTCACACTCGCCTCCAGCACCTCCGACCACCGTGACAGTGGCCCCAGGCAGCCCCGGTGCATACACACCCGGCGGCAGGAAGTTTTTTCCCCCCCTTTTTCCCCCCGGAGCAGCGCAGGCGCAAGGGCTCCTGCAGCCTGCGAGTCCAGACGCGGGAGGCTCCTGTCGCCGCCGCCGCCGGAGCCGAGCCCAGCGTTCCGGGTTCCGGCCCCGCTCCCACGCCCGGCCCGGCCCCGCGCGGCGGCTAGGACCTGGGTCTCCCTCCGGCGCCGCATCCGAGGCGCTCCAGCCCGGCCCGGCTCTTACCTCCGGCCGCGCGGCTCCGGCCCCGGCCCGACGCGCAGAGAGCCCGGGGTCGCGGGTGGGCGCAGGAGGGCTGATGGAGAGCGGACGGCGCCGGCGGGTAGCGGTGGCTGGGGCCGCTCGGGTCCTGGCCGGAGGAAACGGATCCAGGTCCTCCTCCTCGCGTTCCTGCTCTCCGCCTTCTCCCCTCGTTCCTTCTCCTCCTCCTCCGCCGCCGCCGCCTCCCGGCAGCCCAGGGAGGATGCCCGGGAGAGGGAAGTCGGTCCTCCTGCCTGTCAGCCTGTGCGGCTATGCGCGGTGCGGCGCGGCTCTCATCGAGGCGGCGGCGGCGGCGGCGGCTCCGGCAGCATCGCCCCCGCCCTCTCCCCGCAGCCGCGGCGGCCGCGGGGCTGGGGCTGGCTCCGGGCTCGCGGCTCGGGCTCCGGGCGGGGGCTGCGCTCAAGCGCGGCGACCGCCGGGGCTGCGGACGGGCGCTGCGGAGCCGGGGCCGGGGCTGGAGCTGCGGCGAGATCCGCGGTGGCGGGGACGGCGGCGGCGGCGCGGGGGCTGGCGCGGCCGCGGCGCGGGGACCATGCTCCCTTCTGGCTCGCTCCGCTCCGAGTACCGTCTGCTTTAGCTGCGAGGGAGGCGGGCTTCGGCGCGCAGCCAGGGGCGGGCGGAGCCAATCACGGGCGCCCGAGTGGGCGGGGGTGGCGGGTGGGGGAGGCGGGGCCCCCTGGCCCGGCCCGGCCCGGCCCGGCTGGGCCCCGTGCGCAGCTCCCCCGGCCCGAGGGATCGCCGGCGGCCGCGCGCCCGGTCCGGGGTTGGAGTGCTCGCGGGTGTGTCCGTCGGTCCGTCTGTCCGCCGCCCCCGCCCCCCGCGGTGGCCCCCGGCTCTCCTGGCTCCGCGGCCGCGCCCGGCATACGCACGGCGCGTGGCACGGGCTGCTCCGTCGTGGCCTCCTGGCCCTGCGGGCCCAGGGTTGGGGGACCGGGACTGAGGCGAGCTCCCCGTCTGCTCTCAACACCTGAGGAAACTGGCGGAAAAGTTTGAGAAGGAAAAAGTCCAATAGTCTTTCAGCTTCCGCCCTCTTTATGACACTCCAGCCTTGGAAAGGAGCAGGAATTGTCTACACCTCTGAAGGACCAGGGAGAGCCCTGCAAAGTGTCCACCAGCCTTTTGAGTCAGCCCTGCCTGTCCTGGGGCGCGCGACTTTTCTGTTCATACTGATCCTTAGGAATCCAGGAAGCCTTCTCTGTTTAACAGCCTGACCAGCCTTTGATGTCTACACCGACTACTCACCCCCACCACAGCCCGCTGTCTCTCACACTGTCTACACTGACTTCTCAGTCCCACCACCTCTCGGTCTACACATGCTGTCTACACAGACCCTAACTTCTAACCCTAATAGAAGAGATTTGGCCAGAGAGGCGTGTAGGACCCCCAGTGAGGGCTTTTCCATTATGCTAGAATATTTCACTCTGGGCACAGTCTTCCCCACCCCTGAATGCTCTCCTGATCTGGTTTTTATTCCCCGACCTCTCCCTCCTCCCCTACATCCCCTTTACCTGGTTTTGAGTTTCAGAGGAAATACCTGTACCTGCCCTCCTCCTCCACCCCTGCCTGAATGTAAAGGCCTGAGGGCCCCATCCTCATCCTCCACCCTCCCTCCGCTCCCCCAGGTAAAGGCCTGAGGCCTGAGGCCTTGCTAGAAATTGGAGATGGGGTGCAGTAGGTAGTGTGGGTAGCTGGCTGTGGGGGCTCAGCTGGGAGGAGCCGGCCTGGGGAGGGCTTTGCCAGTCCCTGCCCCCATCTGCCAGGGCCAAGGAGGACTGAGCCGGTAAATCCTTTCTTCTCAGCTCCCCAGCTGTGATGTCTGATCCAGGCCTCTGCTCTCCTTGGCTGTAAACTCAGCGCACGGATTGTGTCTTCTTTAATATCTTGTAGGAAGCAGAGTACAGTGTAGTGGCTGATAAATAATAAATAATAATAATCTACTGAGGGTAGCAGGAGCACTGTCAGAAACGGAATGAGGACGCCGGGGAAATGGCCCACTAGTGTCAGAATAACTGCATTTCCTGGAAAAAACATCCAACAAAGTTTGTATATGTGAAGCCCGGGACTCAGGGGAGGGGACAGAGCGGAGCACTTCAGGGAGGAAGCCGCCCTTCATGGGGAGGACAGCCAGGAAAACTGGCGTGACCTTAAGAGAGGGTGACAGAGGTGCCAAAAAGGGGAGCAGGAGTGGGGGGAGGAGGAGAAAAGCTCCCCAAGCGTCCTCAGACAACACCTGAAGGTGATTGATAGCTTTGGTTTGAGTACTATGTTCTTAAAATGGTATATGGAAAGTGATAGAAGAGTACTAGATAGCAAAATGGAAAAAAGAGGGATTTCTTGGGATTTCAAATTGATACACAGGTCAACTCAATGCAAAAAGAAGGAGAACAAAGCCACAGGCGTGTGTCTGTTCATCCAGGTTGTAGGAAGCTGTCCTCTGAGATAATCTCCATGGATCCACTGACTGTGAACATGCAAAAGTCCGCCCAGCCGCATTCTGGAGTAGCGCCCTGTGTGACAGCTGTAGGCACTACAGAAATGTGGCTAAGGTTTGCAGGGTCTGGGATAGGTTAAGATCTGGCAATGTGAGGCACTCACAGTGTCTTACAGATGATTTTGAATGATCCTCAGTTGAAAGAGGAAAATAGGAACTCCAAGAATCCTTATTCAGCTCCCTCTCCAGATGAAGGAGAAAGGATGCTCCCAGTTTCCCTGCTGGCAGGATCAGAAAAGAGAGCTGTGCTGAGGTCTTATCCAGAGGAGGACCTACTGGGGCCATGGTGGTGCGAAGGGCGCTGGTTCTGGAGCACTGCAGTCTTCAGGGCTGAAGTTTGGTAACAGCTCACCGGGGGAGCCAGCTTGTCAGGGAGAATGAGAAAAGCTGTGTGAACTAGACTCCCAGTGGGCTTGTCTACCCTGTCCTCACCCATCCTCGTTTTATCCAAGCCTTCCGCGTCACTGATGCTCTGCCCTGCTGGGAGCTGTTTAGTGTGGACACAGCCATTTATGAAGGGTCTGTGGTGGTCTGCACATGAATTTCATTTCAGAGTGCTGGTGTTCACATGATCTGTCCCAGCACACCTAGTGTCTTGGCAACATAAACTGGATTTGCATTGTGTCAGGGTTCTCCTCTCTCTCTCTCTCTACATAGATCTTGCTGGTGTCTGGGATCTTTTCTGGGTCATTCTTTGCTCTACTCTGTGGCCCATGGAATGGGCCCCATGACTGGCATGGATCTCTCCGTGTGGTTCATGGGACTCGTGTGTTGTGCCCAGGAACCTCTTCTACCATGGTCAAAGATTTCTCCATGAAGCACAGGATCGACTTGGTGATGTGTTTTCCAAAAGCCAACCCTCCCTGTCCTGAGCCCCAATCTGGGCACTGGGATCAGGACTAATGTGTACACTCCAAGCAGATGGGTAGTGAAGGAGCAGACTCATAGTGCATAGGGAAGTGGACTGGAACACTCCAGAACATCCATTCCCTGCTCAGATCATAGACCATTATCTGTGCAGTCAATCAGACAAGGACTTGTACTGGAAAGGCCACTGTCACCTAAGGAGGAACCAGAGGAAGTCACATCAGGACCACCTGGGGTGCCACATAAACCCACAGTGGCCAAGGTGGACTTCTGTCCTTGTCTGTGTTTATAATAATAGCCACAACAAAAGGACCTTTACCCTGTGGCTACTATATGTCAGGCACTGTACCAAGAACTCTACCCATGATACCTTGTTAATCCTCACAGCAACTTGTGGAGTTGGTGTTATCAGCCCTCAAAACTGAGTTCCAGAGAGGGTAGATGAGAACCTGCAATCCCACAGTAAGTGACAGCGCTGAAATTTGAGCCTGATTATCCCAAAGCCTCTGTTCTTTTTGCCCCACCAAACACACAAATGCAGTTTCTTTTGTCATTAGCCCAGTGCTTTTCCCTTGGAGTAGATACAGTGGATGCTGATTTTTGCCTTCATCAGCAAAAGTCTTCATCCCAGACACATAACTGGAGATCAGTCTTAGAACAGAGAGCACTAATGTAGAAGAAGGGCACGGGTCCCTTTGATTACTGAACACTCAGGTCACTCGGAAGAGTGGAAGCCTCATCAGAAACCTTCGGGTTTGACAGGACGTTTGTTTCCAGGAGCACAGTGGGTGTAAACAGAGCGGCTGCCAGCCTCTGTCCTGGTTGGGGTTTTGTGTTTGCCTTTTTTTTTTTTTTAAACACATTATCCTCTATTAAAACCACCCCTATTTGGCATCAAAAGCATTAATAAATTCCACATAAGGCACAGTCCCTCCAGTGGTTAATCAATCCATAAAAATTTATTTAGCACCTACTGTGTGTCCGGCATTTCAATCCCATGACGTTGATTAAAGCAGGAAGTAAGGAGTCACAGCTGCCAAATTTTCACCATGGCCACCCTGCTCTGTGATGTGTCACAAAGGCATTTGCCAATCATGCAATCAACCATTTACTGAGAACCTGCTTTGTTGCTCAACTCTGTGCTGGCAACTCTCAGGAAGACAGGGAAGGTATAAGGTGGCTTATACGCCAATCATTTTTACCCTGCCTATTTTCCAAAAAGTGATCGAGGTTTCCTAATACAATACTTGGCTGTTGTTCTTGACAAGGGTTAACAGCAGTTGTTATCAAGAACATGCTCACCTGTGGGGAAGAGACTCTCAAGTGTTGTGGGGTTAAGGGGACGATTCCCTAAGAGCTAGGCTGGTCAGGATGGCTTCCTGGAGGAGGAAGGTCTAAGCCTGGACCTGAGAAGGCAGTTTCTGTGGGAGGCAGAGGGAGCCCAGACCAGGCAGAGGGGAAAGCAGGGGCCAAGAGGTCAGAGGAGGGAGGATTGCTGGATTGAAGGACTCATTACCATATGATCATTTCTAAAACACTACTTGTTGCTAAGTCATTTCCTTTGGGTGAAAGTGAAAGTGTATTTCCTTCCCCCCTCCTCCCACCACCCCCAGCCCACCAAATCAGTGAAATATTAGATTCTAAGAGTCAGAATGAAACCAGTGGTGTCTTTTTTTTTGTCATTTTCAATGGCAAGAATTCAGCACCTTTTTTTAGTACCACTTGTTTGCAGGTGGCAGGAGTGCTAATTAGACAGAGCCGCTAACAATTTTCCTGGGTGGCTCTGACTCCCAAACTGACATGAGACACTGCTTGGGCGTTTTAAGAGAGCGGCTTCCGCTCTCTCCATTGATAATGAGATTCTTCATCCATGGTGTCCGGAGGAATGGACTGAATAGTTGCTCCGTATATATTTATTGGTTGTTAAATTGTTGACAGTAATCAAAATGTCACTTCTCTTTTTCAATGTTAAAGAAGGGGCTGGTGTTTCTCTATGATAGATTATTAAAAATAAGACCCAGACGATTGTTAAGATAGATTGCAAAGAAAATTTAGTTTGAATTTTAGAGTGTTTTTTTCACTCACTGAAGTATGTTCACTAATGATAAAATTCAGGAGACTTTTTTTTTTTTGAGACAGAGTCTTACTCTATCACCCAGGCTGGAGCGCAGTGGCACGATCTCAGCTCACTGCAACCTCTACCTTCCAGGTTCAAGAGATTCTCCTGCCTCAGCCTCCCACGTAGCTGAGACTACAGGTGTGCACCACCACACTGGTGAATTTTTATTTTTATTTTTAGTAGAGATGAGGTTTCACCATGTTTGCCAGGCTGGTCTCGAACTCTTGACCTCAAGTGATCTGCCTGCCTCTGCCTCCCAAAGTGCTGGGATTACAGGCCTGAGCCACCACACCTGGCCAAAATTCAGGAGACTTTTGAGAGAGGATTGAGCCCTGATAGCTCTTGGCATAAATGTATTTTTAAGCTGTTTTTAAGAAAAAAGAGGTAAAGGTCCCACCTACCTTCTGTTCAACTCTAGAATCCATCAGTGCCACTGTTTCCATCTCCCTCTGGGTTTTTGGTAGGACGTAGGGCCAGTATCAGGCTTGTGATTATGGTCATTTTGGAGCCCCCAATCGGGCCAGAGGAAGGCCAGTGACCACTCACCCAGCACGGGTGGTGACTGCTCTGCCTTGACTGTCCCCAGGACAGGGACCCTCCACTGTCCTCTGCCCTCTACTGGGACCCAGGCAGCCTGAGAGGGGACCCAGTCCACACGGGCTACGGGGGGAGCACAGCAGGAGGAGATGGGATGATCTTGTGGAGCCTTGGCAGTGAATCTTATTTTCATCAGCAATTTATTGAACACTCCTGGGTCCAGGGCTCTGTCTCAGGAGTTACTGGTAATCACTGTACCCCCACAGCTGAAGTAGCCTGTCACGGTCACAAGCAAATGACAGCCTGTCTTTCAAGACACACATTCTCTATTCTCCCTGCAGATGGAAGTGTTGGGGGTCAAGTATCATGCAGCCTCAGAGTCTGAGATTAACCTCGGTTTGCAGTGTGGAGTATCTAGTGGTTTCAGCCATTTTGGGTCCTCTGGACTATGTAAATCCGTATCTCCTCTTCATGTTCACCCCCACCAGAATCTGTGAAGCTGCACACATTTTCTGTGCTGAGGGGTCCAGGAGGAAACATTTGTGAGACCACACCCAGTGGAAACATGAACATCAACAGTATTGCTGAGGCTTCGCTCCCAGGGAACAGAGGGTGACAAGGAAGGGATGATTTCACCAGGGTACCTGCTGAATATTTACTGAGGGTCTTAAAAATAGCCTAAAGTCTGTGATACAAGCCACCATCTGGTCCAGGTGCACCTTACTGTAAGAAAATATGATATATGAAAATTCAAAATTGTAAAGCAGAAGGATTTTCTACTTTGCATCACAAAAGGATGCATGGGCTTCCCTTGAGTGAACCTATTCCCTTAGATACTTAATCTGTGGCTGATTTACTGGAAATTCAGTTCACATCCAACTGGTCAGAAACACACTAATTTATTTTCATTTATTTAAGATGTATCACCTACCTACTTCCAAGAGGCCTTGAGCAACTCACAGGTTAACTCACAGGTTAAAACATGGGGCAAAAGAAGCCTTTTAGGAATGAAACAGGACAGGTGATGAGGTAGAGGCCTCAGGCACTCACGATGAATGGTTTGCCACAATTAGGCTCTAAGGAAAATAGTGCAAATATGCCGGGTTACCTGACTGTAGAAAGGAAGGAACATTTCTATCAGGTTATAAAATGTTTTGAATAGTAACTACTTAAAAATCAGAGACTATTACAAATGGAAGAATGTAGTATTGTTGAGATAAAAGGTTTCTCCTCTAGACTTTTGGAAACAAATGCTAACTGTGGAAAAGTGTGACGCTATAGGCCTGTTATGTTAACACTTTTCACTGCTCTCAAACCCTTACAAAATATTTACCAGACAATTTTCATTAAAAAAATTTCAATCCTTTGTAGATTCATTTACTGCAGATTCAGGAAAATGATTGCAAATCAGACACATCTCCTTTAGGTGGCTGTGAATTTTCCTAGAATGCAACGAGTATTTTCTAGTTAAAGTCTAAACCCTCAATAATGTCGATATGACTTCAGGACAATTTCAAAATTAGAGAGTTCTGGCTAATGTAAAATTTCACTAGATACACCCAGAATTTAAATAGAAGAATAGGCAGCTTTAGGAAAGAGTCAGAACAAGATTTGAAATCTAAGATATTTCTATACCAATCTCCAGGTGAACTCTTTTTTTTTTTTTTTTTTTTTTTGAGACAGTCTCACTCTGTGCCCAGCCTAGAGTGCAGTGGTGCTATCTCGGCTCACTGCAAACTCTGCTTCTGGGTACAAGCGATTCTTATAACTCATCGTTTCTTGTAGCTGGGATTACAGGAGTGTGCCACCACACACACCCAGCTAATTTTTAGTACAGACAGGGTTTCTCCATGTTGGCCAGGCTAGTCTCGAACTCCTGGTCTCAAGTGATCCACCTGCCTCGGCCTCCCAAAGTTCTGGGATTATAGGCATGAGACGCTGTGCCTGGCAGTCTACAGGTAAATTCAATTAAACTGAATTTGGGATTTTTAAAAGGGTACAGCTGTGACTTATCATTATCCTCAAGGCCAGTTTTACTGGGAATTAAAATTGATGTGTGGCAGTTGATGTGTGTGTGTTGTTCAAAAACAATGGAATGGTGAGTTGGGGCGACAGTACATGAAATAATGATGTATGAATGATGACAATGTCAGCAAAAGCAGATAGTAGTTCAGCACTTACTATGCAACAGACACTGTTTAAAACTCTATTTTTCTTCTTTTTATTTTAAATATTTAGTAATATTTAAAAATATTACATATTTTTATATGTAAATATGTACATATTTAAATATGTAATAATTTTCATGTGGACACGTAGTAGGAGGGAGTCCGGCTAGATGAAGGTTAAAGCTTCATCTGTCTCAAAACCAGAGTGGAAGTTGAACAGTGCCTTAATCTGGGACGCTCCAGGCATTCCTAGATGATGGCTGCATCTTACATGCTGCTAAAGTCTGACCTAAAGGAGACTGAAAGGTAAGATGAGGATGAATGAAAGAAGCCCAACTGTATTAGTCATTTATTGCTGCCTATCAAATTTACCCAAAACTTAGCAGCTTAAAACAAACAAGATTTATTACCTCACACACTATCTGACGGTCAGGAATCGAAGAGCAATGTGGCTGGGTGGTCCCGGCTCCGTGTTTCTCACAAAGTTGCAGTCAGACATCAGCTGAGGCTACAGTCATCTGGAGGCTCTACTGGGGCTCATGGAGTCAATGCCAAGTTTACTCGCATGACTGTTGGCTGGAGGCCTTAGTTCTTTGCCATGTGGCTCTCTTTACAGGGCTACCTGGTTTCTGCCTGAGCAGCAAGTGATGAAGGAGAGTGAGCGTATGAGAGAGCAAGAGAGTGAGCCCAATCATGGACTGACCACACAATTGACCCTGGTTCACTGTGAGAAAGGACACAGGCTGTGAACACCAGGAGGTGGGGATCATTGGACGCCATCTTGGAGGCTGGCTACCTCAACAATCATCTTAGATTCCATGATTTCTAGACAATGGAAGGATGACAGGATGTATTTCCCAGATTTCAGGAATTCAGGCTTCTGACAGTCCCCAAGAAATCAGAGGACATGAGACTCCAAAAAGAAGAGAGATGGCTCAAGAAGGTGGGAGAACTCCTGGTAGAATTCCAAATGTGTAAATTGCCAGTGCTCTTGAAGAGAAATAGTAAGGTGGGAAGAGGTTGCTGATGAGACCAGGGCAGCTCCTAGAGAAGCTCAACGTTGAGTAGAGCTGGCAAAAGGGAACGAGGAGCGATAGGTGTAGCAGAGTCACACAAGCCTATTTGCTAATTAGGTCTAATTAATTAAGGCAGTGGGATTGTAAGGATAAGAACAACCAAAAAAAGCTTTTTTTTGTTTGTTTTTTTTTTTGACGTGGGCAGAAAATCAAGAAAGGAACTGCTCTGTGATTGTGGTCAGTTTTTGTGGCGCCAGCTCTTCCTGACTGCCTGATGGCCACGATGTACCAGGCAAGGTGTGAAGTGCAGAGTACACAAAGGAAAGGTCACTGCCCTCAAAGGTCTCCCAGTCAAATGGGAAGGCAAATGTGAAATGCCATTCAGCATAATCAATACCATAATGAGATTCCGGCCAGGAAGGTCAGGGACACGAGGAAAGGCTCTGCAGTGCTACCTGGGGCAGGTGGGTCAGGGATGACCCGGCCAAAGAGATTACACTTGAACTGAGTCTCAAAGGATCAGCAGGAATTCGCCAAGTGAACCAAGGGAGAAAGGGCAGAGAAAAAGGAGACACCCAGCACAGAGGCGTGAAGTAGCCTGGCAGGCTGGGGGAGCTGCTAGTGTTTCATATGATTAGAGCAAGGTGGAAGTGCAGACAGGGCTGGGGAGGACTGTGGAACCCACTTCGCAGGGCCTTGGGTGCCTGTACTAGGGGTGGACAGGGCAGTGTTGGTCAAAATGAGGTCTTACATCAGAATCTCCTGGGAGGTTTGTGAAAATGCAGATTCTTAAGCCTTATCTTATGTCCATATGGGCAGACTGCTCAGCATCACTCTCTTTTCTTCCTGAGCTTGACTACAATTCCCAGCATCCTTTTGAGTGAGACTACATCGCCCAGCATCCTTGCAGTTAGACAATTTTCTAGTCTCCTTTGCAGGTAGATGCACTCATGTGACTGAGATCTAGCCAATAGAATGTGAATGCAGCTAATGCTTGCCATTTCCAGACCTGAGCCATTAAAATTGCCCTGCACTTTCTCCATGCACTTTTCCTTCTCTTTATGTTTTTGCGCGGGGATCTTGGAAGCCCCATGTTGAAGGTGGCAGAGCAACAAAAATTGACGAAACCTTGAATCCCTGAATTACTATTTGGAGATGACCACCCACTAATCTGGAACACTCATTATTGGGCTTTAGGAGAATGAGAAATTCTATCATGTTTGAGACTCCGTACATCTTTGGATTTGTTTTAACAGCTAGTTTTACCCTGACTAACATAGCAATTGACAGCCTCTGAGAGGAGATTTGGAGAATCTGCTTTTTTAACAAGTACCCCAGGGGAATTTGAGAATCACTGCTGAAAGCTAAGGGGAGCCAGCCACCCCAGGATTTAACGATGACCAAGGAACACCACGCTATTTGCATTTTAGAAGGACAGCAAGGGAGCAGAACTCTCTCCCCTTCTTCTCTGCCAAGGAGAACAATCTACTGACTCAAAAGACAAAAGAAAACTTTGGTAAGAGAAAATTGAAGCTCTAGATGAGTGAAAAGATTCTAACAGCATCAAGCTGCCGTAAATGAGCTCAAGTCTCTTGGCCAGGACAAATTCCACTCCAGGGAGTAGAGAGAACTCGCCTCTGAAGCTGTAAAGCCTCTACTGATAATCTTTACAGAACATGGAGACTGTGAAAGAAATTGGAACGCTAGAGATGGCAAAATACAGCTCTGATTAGTAAAGAGGGGGAAAGCTTCTGCAAACTACAAAAGTGGGGCTATCCTATCCATCCTCATTAAATTCCCTGATCAGACTACTTAAGGCTGAGTTGTGAGCACGTGAAAAATGGAGCAGAATCCTCTAGAAGCCTGTGTGGGTTCTTTAAGAGCAAGCTACGACAAGGTAACTGTATTCCCAGTTTTGTGGTAGGCTTGCTAGATTATTATGTTAGGGAATTGTGTTAGCTATGGTAGAGACAAAGCACACCCCGGCTTGGTATCTGCCAAGGAATCTCATGATAAATTTGTGCATGAGATGAAGTAATTTCAGCTGCAGACCAGCATGCCTATTAGGTGGATTTAGAACTGTTTTTGTGGCCATTCCCAAAGATGCTAGTCAATGTCTTTGCGGAAGTAAATTTCTAGTTGAAGGCACAGTCGTCGTCACGTGTTGCATTTGATATTTTTATTAGTGCGTGGACATAGATGACTTAGTTAATACCTAACACATTTTGAGGCGACATGCAGAGAATACTTTGGTTGACACACCAGGGCCCAAAGAACAGACTGCAGTGCTAAGCTAAACGTAATGATATAAGATGAAACAGAGAAACGGTAGGGTCAGATGCTCCAGTCCAAACAGTCCCTGTGTGAGTGCAGGGCCAAGAGGCAAAAGTGTCTGGCAGAGAGTAAAAAACAAGAATCTCAGCTGACAGTAACGTGGCACGTTGTTCAGCTGCTCTAAGCCCAGTGTGGTCTTGGGTTGAATTGAGGGAAGCATGAAAGAGGTGCTCTCGACACCTGGAATGTGGCATTTGGTGGTGAGTTCCCTTTTGTGACATGCCTGAGAGTGTGGAGAGGAAGATGAGCGATGTGTCCCAGGGAGGGAGCTCTGAATCCTATCATCTGAGAAACATTTAAGGAACTGCAAGAGGTCAGTCTGAAGGTGAGAAAACTCAGAGTTTAGGTATGAAGCTTCTGGGGTTAGGCCTCTGAGACCTGCATGCAGTTATCTGAAGGCATGCCATTAGCAGAGCGGCCCTAGTTTCGGGAAAGGCCTAGCAGGCAAATTTCAGGTCCACCCCAGAGTGACCCTTCTATACCCATCTCACAGCTGCCTAAAACAGAGGAGCTTCTTGGGGTGGGAGCGCCTGTCAGTGGAGATGACCGAGTGGAGAGGAGAAAGTCCCTTGGAAGAGCCGAGGCCTCTGATGGGTGTTTGGTCACAAAGGAATCGTTAATGTCCCTCTAGGTATTAGTAGCTACTAGCTCTGGCTGCACTTGGAGACATCTTAGAATGTGCTGGGCACTGTGCTAAAGTAGGCTCAAAGCCCCATGTAGTTTTCTTTTGCTCCTGTAACAAATTACCCCAAAATCGTGGCTTAAAGCAACATACATGGATTATCTTACAGTTTTGGAAACCAGAGGCCAAGATCGAGGCATCTGCAGGGCTGTGTTCCTTCAGGAGGCTCTAGGAGGCTTCCCTTGCCTTTTCCAGCCGCCAGGAGCTGCCTGCACTCGTTGGCTCTTGGCTCCTTCCTTGGGCTTCAAGGCCAGCAGCAAAGTGTCTTTAACTTTTTCTCTGACCTCTCTTCTGCCATGGCATTGCTATCTCTGACTCTGAACTGCCTGCCTCCCTTTCAGAAGGACCCTTGTGATTATGCTAGGTCCACCCAGATAATCTAGGTCTCTCTCCTCATTTAATCAAATCTGTAAAGTTCCTTTTGCCATATAAGTTAACATATGCACAGCTTTGGGGAATTAGGAAGACAACATCTTTGAGGGGCTGGTATTCTGTCTACTGCAAGTCCTTTGAGTCTCGCTTCCATTCATTTAATCCCTCATTACCTTGAAGAGTTGGGCATCATTTCCACTTCACAAATAGAGAAACAGAGACACAGAGAAGTTAGGTAAACACACAGCATTGCCATAAAATGGTGAGACTGGGATTCGAATCCGGATGTAACTCTCAAAGCCAGACCCTTAACCACTCGGATGCTATACTGCGTGTGTTATTATTATTATTATTAGAGTCTATAACTCTAAGCACTAATAATCGCTTTTCTTTAATGGTGTTAATTTAGTGGTGAATTATTGCAGCTTGTTTTTTTCCAAAATGCAACATAAGTCAGACATTTCTGGCTAATATGAAATGTAACTGGCCTCCCCCTGTTCTCTCCTTAGCATCCTCAGCTAACAGCTTTCTCCCCTCCTGGATTTTGTCACCTTGGGCCTTCTCAGCTACAGGAGTTTGAAGCAGTGTTATTTTCTGAATTTGGATCTGACAATCTTTGTAGACTAAAGGTTACACAGCTGCTAAAGTTTGTTTTTAACCCAAAGTAACAGAGTTGTCAGGGATAATGTAAAAAGATTCCAGAAATGCAGGTTAAAAACCTACTGATTCTGCCAGGCGGCAGGAACGGTGATGCCAGGCTCTGTGATGATGGCATTTAGGCCCTGGGCAGACATGAAAAAGCACAGATCCGGTTGAAGTCCCCACTTCTCCTGGAGCTTAGGAGGTCCTACTGAGATGGGCAGTAAGCAAGTGGCTGGGACAGTGAGTGTGTCACATCTCTTCTGTGGTCGTCCTTCCAGTGTTTCCAGCCTTGGCCATTTGGAACCACAGAGCACCATCCACCCTCCAGCTGAGGCACGATTCTCTCTGTGCTGGGCTGGACTGGGCTGGGCCCTGGGTCCAAGCTGGGCTGGATGTGGGCTGTACAAAGCCTGCTGGACAGAGCCTCGGGCACAGGTGGAGGGGTCACTGTGTTACCAGAAGAGTCTGCCAGAATCTAGCAGGTGGACGAAAGAGTCCACAGGGCGCAGGACGGGCTTGCCTGGGGTTGGGGGCTGTGAACTGACTGTGATGCGAGGAATGGCTGGATGGCTGGAGAGAAGTGGACGGGCCTCCTGTCCACCGGATTCACATCCCATTCAACTGCAGGGCCGATGCTGACCCTCCTGAGCCGATGCTTCCTCTGTGGGCCACACGGAAGTGCCATGGCCTCTTTTATCAAGTCTATGTTATAGGTGTGGTATTGATGGAGCACCGAAATTCTAGAAAGGAAGGAAATGAACATTTTGGAACATCTTCTTTTTGCCAAGCAGTGGACCAGGAAGGAGAGAAATGGGGCCTTTTCTGGCCAGGTGCTCTCACTGACTCCGGGTACAAGGAAGAGTACAGTGTGATTCCTGTCCTCAAGTCCACATGCCTGTGGATACTAACGTTTACACAGACAACTAAGAACTGAACAGGGTGGTATTTTTCTTTTTTTTTTGAGACGGAGTCTCGCTCTGTCGCCCAGGCTGGAGTGCAGTGGCGCGATCTCGGCTCACTGCAAGCTCCGCCTCCCGGGTTCACGCCATTCTCCTGCCTCAGCCTCTCCGAGTAGCTGGGAATACAGGCGCCCGCCACCACGCCTGGCTAATTTTTTGTATTTTTTAGTAGAGACGGGGTTTCACCGTGGTCTCGATCTCCTGACCTCGTGATCTGCCCGCCTCGGCCTCCCAGAGTGCTGGGATTACAAGCGTGAGCCACCGCGCCCGGCTGAACAGGGTGGTATTTAATGAAGATAAAAGAAGTAGCAAGAGTAACAAGTGATAAGTGAGAATAAGTATTAAACTAAGTACTGACTTTGGGAGTACCCAGGCTCCAGTTTTATGCCAAATCTCTGGTGTTAAGGCATAAGGGATACTGTGTTTAGAACATGTTCTAAAAAACACACAAAACAGCAGAAAAAAAATAACGTTCTGCTGCTGACTTGTGTTCATTGTTCAACTGGTGGGCCGCTAGGACTCTTGAATCTTCTTTCTCCATATTTGCATCTAATTAGCATTTGTGTAGTTGCTATCTTTCCCTGAAATGTTTCTTTCTCAACACTCAGTATTGCCGTAACAAGATGGGGAAACAGAGGAAATAATTTTTTAAAATGTTCAATTGATTTCCTTTTTTAAAAAGACACCTTTATCGAATTATTGCGTATCATAAAATTCACCTGTTTTATGTGTGCAACTCAATGAATTTTAGTAAATTTACAGAGGTGTGCAGCCATCACAACCAGTTTTAAAACATTTCCATTACCAGAGAGAATAATTTTTGGGCACAATCCAATGAATGTGGGCCTATTTAACCTACTTGAGCATGCATTTCTTAAACTGTTGTACTTAAGAAAATCTGTCAGCAAATTTTGAGTTGCTTCATGATATACTTTTGCAAAACAGAGCAAAATGCAGCAGAAGGAAGGATCTCTGTGCCTGAAATCCTAAGAAACCATTATCTATTTTGCAGATCACTTCATTAATAAACAGATTATTACAAAAGTTAATTATTTTAGAGATGACAATGCAATTAGCTAACACCATGTTGTTGTCTATTGGGACATATAAAAAGTCTTTTTAATTTGCTCTTCAAAAAATCACTTACACCCACAACACTACTTCAGTCAACAAAGTAAATCTAGGTATGGGAAAACCACGGCAAAAACCGCTTTACCTTTTTGTCTTTAAAATTTAATGTTTTCATTTTCGTTCAGATTCTCTTTTCTCTCCTGATTCACTGGAGGAAGGATTTCTCTGGTGAAAAGTACCCCAATCTGATGCCTTTGCAAAAGCAGTCACCCCTCTGGCATGAAAGGCACCATTCAATCATCCAAACTCTTAGAGGTGAAGGATACACTGAATAATGAGTGCTCAAATGGTGTCTATTGTATTATAAATACCCATTTGAGAAAACCCAACAGTCAGAAAGTTGAGAATCTGTTGCTGGATTCTCTGTTGGGGACTCCGCTGCTTTCATGGGTGGATCCTTCTGTTATGGCTTCTCAGATGGAGATCAAATCCCCTTCCTCCTAATCCCACACTTTATCCTTCTTACGCTGTAGGTCAACAGATATAGAGAACTGTCTCCTCCCAAGCAGGGGGGGAATCATTCTTCCAATTGAGTATTGGGAAAAGCATGATCCAAGAGTCAAGCTTTTAAAGTGCCCTCAAGTTCTGTTTATAAGGATACAAAGGGGTAAATACTGTGTTGCTGTTTACTTTTATTAGAAAAACACAGACACCGAGAAACAACCTTGCATCAGAGACTTATTTAATTTTTATTTTATTTTATTTTTTGAGACAGAGTCTTTCCCTGTCACCCAGGCTGGAGTGCAGTGGCAGGATCTCTGTTCACTGCAACCTCTGCCTCCTGGGCTCAAGCAATTCTCCTGCCTCAGCCTCCCGAGTAGCTGGGATTATAGGCGCCCGCCACCGTGCCTGGCTGATCTTTGTATTTTTAGTACAGATGGGGTTTTGCTATGTTGGCTGGGCTGGTCTTGAACTCCTGACCTCAGGTGATCAGCCTGCCTTGGCCTTTCAAAGTGCTGGATTACAGGTGTGAGCCACTGTGCCTGGCCTAATATTTATTTGTAAATTTAAAAAGTTGACATTATCATATACTCAGAAAAGTACACAATTTTAAGAGTACAGCCTGATAAATGTTTACATAGTGGACAAACTCATTTCAAGACAGATAACATCACTCACATCCCCAAGGCTTCCTATGCCCTTCCCACTCATTACCTCCACAAAGTAACCGACATCTGCCTTTCATCAAAATAGTTTTGCTTCATGAATGGAATCACACAGTATTTTTTTTTTTGTATCTGACTTTTTTCATTCAACATTAGTATCTGTGAAATTCATCTGTGTTGTTGCCTAGAGGAGTAGTTCAGTGTTTACATTGTTGTATAGTATTCCACTGCATGAGTATACCATGATATATTTAATGTTTTTACTATTGATGATCATTTGGGTAGCTTCCAGTGTTTTTTAATCTCTCAGAAATAGTTTCCCTAAGAACATTTCAGGGCATATTCAGTATGTCTCGGTAGTCATTTATCAGATTGAATCACTGGATCATGGCAATGCAATATTCAGCTTTAGTGGATAGGATGATAAAGACTTTCTAATTCTGGCCAGGCGAGGTAGCTCATGACTGGAATCCCAGCACTTTGGGAGGCTGAGGCAGGAGGATCACTTGAGCCCAGGAGTTTAAGACGAGCCTGGACATCATAGTGAGATCTTGTCTTTACTAAAAATGGAAAAAAGAAAAATAAAGGCTTTCTAATTCTTGTGTCAATATTGCAAGTTGTGTGTGTTTTTTAAAAAAGAAATTGTCTATTTCATCTAAATTGTCAAATTTTGGGGCACAAAGTTGTTCAGAACATCATCTCATTGCCACTTTGATGCTTGTGTGGATTTTTAGTGATGGCACCTTTTTCATAATTTATATTAGTAGTTCATTCCTTCTTTTTTCTTGATCAGTCTTTTGAGGGATTTGTAAATTGTATTAGTTTTTTCAAAGAACCAATTTTTGGCTCTGTTGATTTTTTTTTTCTATTTTATGTTTATTTCATTTTTTGGCTTCTATTTTTATTATTTTTTTCCTTCTAGTTTATTTGTCCCAGTTTGATGTTCTTGTCTAGCTCTAGAGATGGTCACTAGATCAATGATTTTCTCTCATTCTTTTTTTCCTAAAATACATAATTAAGGTATACATTATTCCTTTAAACATAGTTTCAACTCTATTCTACAAGTTTTAACATGTTGGTTCTTCATTATTATTCAGTTCAGAATATTTTCTAATTTCCATTAAAATTCAGTTTAAATTTCCGATTTGTTGTTTTGAAATGTGGGTTATTTAGAAGTGTTATTTAGTCATTTTCAAACATTTGGGGATTTAAAGAATGTTTCCTACTAATTTTTACTACATTTTCACTCCTGTAAGAGGACATGCTCTGTATGATTTCAGCCCTTTGAAATGTACTGAAATCTGCATCATGACTCAGAATATGACTTATTTTATTAAATGTTCCATGCACACTTGAAAAGAATGTAATCCCGTTATTGCTGGGCTCCGTGTTCTGTATATGTCACTAAGGTCACCCTTGTTTATCATGTTGTTCAAGTCTGTATCCTTACTGATTTATTGTCTGAAAGTTTATTCTATCAGTTGCTGAAAGATGTATTTGAAATCTTCAACTATGATAATGGATGTGCTTTTCCTTTTATTTTTGTCAGTTTTTGCTTTGCACGTTTTAGCTTTTGTTTTTAGGTGCATACAAACTTCAGATTATCGAATCTTCCAGCTGAATTGGCTTTTTGTCATTATGAAATGCTCCTCTTTATCTCTGGAGATACTTCTTGCCTTACAGTCTTGCTTTGTCTGATATCGGTATAGCTAAGCCAGCTCTCTTTTGGTTAGTGTTTTCACGGCGAACTGTTTCTGTTTCTGTCTGTTGTAAGTAACATATAGCTGAGTCTTCTTGTTTTGTTTGGTTTTTATAGTCTGGCAATCTTTTTACTTTAATGGATTATTGAGTCCAGTTAAATTTTAATACATTCCTGATATTTTTGGTGTTCATTCTATGATTTATTATTTGTTTTATATTTGTTCTATCTAGTTTTCTTCCACTTTTCTCTTTGCAGCCTTCTTTTAATTGTTTTTTATTATTCTATTTCCTCCCTCTCTTAGTTTGTAAGTTATACATTCTTTTATTATTTGTTCAGTATTACCCAGAGTGGGGCTGATGAACTTCTGTAAAGGGTTAAATAGTAAATATTGGCCAGGCACAGTGGCTCACGCCTGTAATCCCAGCACTTTGGGAGGCCGAGGTGAGCGGATCACAAGGTCAGGAGATGGAGACCATCCTGGCCAACATGATGAAACCCCGTCTCTACTAAAAATACAAAAATTAGCTGGGTGTGGTGGCACACACCTCCAGTCCCAGCTACTCGGGAGGCTGAGGCAGGAGAATCGCTTGAACCCAGGAAGTGGAGATTGTAATGAGCCGAGATCGTGCTACTGAACTCCAGCCTGGTGACAGACCGAGACTCCGCCTCAGAAAAAAAAAAAAAAGTTAATATTTTAGGCTTTGAGCACCACCTTCAGTCTGTGACTTTCCTTCTTCCTCCCAATCCTTCTTCTCCTCCTCCTCCTCCTCTTCCTTCTGTTCCTACCCCCACTATTCTTTAAAAATGCGAAAAACATTCTGAGCTCTTCAACCGTACAAAACAGGCCCTGGGCTTGATTTTGGCAATGGTGACAGTTTAACAACCTGTACTAGAGATTTACCATATGTCTTAACAGAAACTACCCTTCAATTAATAATTTCACCACTTTCTGGGCGACACAGGAACCTAACATAACTTTGATTCCATTTACCTAACTCTCTTCTTCTGTTATGCTAGTTTGGTCATGCTTTTTTTTCTCTACGTATTTGAAATCCTATAAGACATTCTTATGTTTATTGTTTGAAATAGACTATGTGCATTTCAGTGTACTCTAATATGTACCATTTCTTGCTCTTTATTGCTTTCTGCATTGCTGTTCTTCTAATTTGGATTGTTTTGTCTGAGTAAACTCCCTTTAAAGTATTTTTTTTAGTGTGTCTATGTTGACAACACTTTTTTTTAATTAAAAAAATTTCAATAGCTTTCAGGGTACACGTGGTTTTTGGTTACATTGGTGAGTTATATAGTGGTGAATTCTGAGATTTTAGTGCACCTGTCACGCCAGTAGTGTACATTGTACCTAACGTGTATTTTTAAAAAATCCCTGGTCTCCTTCCCACCCTCCCCCCCGAGCCTCTGAAGTCCATTATATCACTCTGTATGCCTTTACGTACTCATAGCTTAGCTCCCACTTATAAGTGAGAACATATGTATTTGGTTTTCCACTCCTGTGTTACTCCACCTAGAATAACAGCCTCCAGCCCCATCCAAGTTGCTGCTAAATAAATTATTTTGTTCCTTTTAATGGCTGTGTAGTATTCCATGGTGTATATATATATATATATATACCACATTTTCTTTATCCACTCATTGACAACACATTCGCTCGGTTTTTATTCACCTGAGATATTTGTTAACCTTCATTTGTAAGGGTATTTTCACTGGATGTAGAATTCTAGGCTACCCGTTACTTTATTTTGGCGTTTATCTTCATCCTTCTCTTGTCTTCTGGCTTCTATTGCTTGTGTGAATTAGGTCTTGTTGCTCCTTAATATATCTTTTTTCCCTTCCTCTGGCTATTTTAAATTTTTCTCTTGTCTTTGATTTTTTGGAGCTCTACTCTAATGTGCCTTTGTATAGTTTTCTTTGTTTTTCTGTGTTTGAATTTTGTTCGAGCTCCTTGAATCTGTATGTTAATATAATTCTTGGGTTTTATCTCCTCAGACATGGCTTCTGTCCATTTCTCTGTTCTCTGCTTCTTGGACTCAGATTCCATTTATGTTGGTTCTTTTCACTGGGTCCCACATCTTTCTTATGCTTCTCTCTCTGTCTCTCTCCTTTGCTCTGTTTGTACATACATATGTGTTTAATCTTTTTTCCTTCTGCTTCAATTTGGTTATTTTTCTACCTATTTGACCTAATTGCCAATTTACTAATCCTTTCTTCTGCTGTTAAATCTATTGAATTTCTTTCTTTCTCTTTCTTTTCTTTCTTTCTTTCTTTTTTCTTTCTTTCTTTTTCTTCTTTCTTTCTTTCTTTCTCCTTCCTTCCTTCCTTCTTTCCTCTCTCTCTCCTTCCTTCCTTCTTTCTTTCCTCTCTCTCTCCTTCCCTCCTTCCTTCTTTCCTTCCTTCCTTCCTTCCTTCCTTCCTTCCTTCCTTCCTTCCTTCTTTCCTCCCTCTCTCCTTCCTTCCTTCCGTCCTCCCTCCCTCCCTCCCTCCTTCCCTCCCTCCCTCTCTTCTCTCTCTCTCTCTCTCTCTTTCCTTCAAGACAGGGTCTTGCTGTGTCACCCAGGCTGGAGTACAGTGGTGTAATCATAGGTCATTTCAGTCTTGAACTCCTGGGCTCAAGCACTCCTCCCACCTCAGCCTCCCCAACAGCTAAGACTACAGGTGTGTGCCACCACACTCAGCTAATTTTTAAATTAAAAAAAAAAAATAGAGATGAGGGTCTCAGTATATTGCCCAGGCTGGTCTTGAACTCCTGGCATCAAGCAGTCATCCTCCCTGGGCCTCCCAGAGTCCTGGGATTATAGGTGTGAGCCACTGCACCCGACCTCTGTTGAATTTTTAATTTTAGTTATTGTCTTTCTCAGTTCCTATTTGTTTCTTCTTAAATAGATTCTAATTCTCTACCTTTTAATCTATTTTTTGATGAAAATATTTATTCATATTAATAAACTATTAATACAGTCTTTGTTTGTTAACTCTAGTATCTGGGCCACCTATATGTCTCTTTTTAAAGTCTCTCTCCTTTTCAAACTTGGCTTCATTTCATGTCCCCTGGAATGCTGGGTGATTTTTGACTGAATACTGGATGTTGCGAATGAAACATTGCTGAGGCTCCGGATCATGTTGCTTCCCTTTACAGAGGTGTTTCTTTTTTCCCTAGCAACAGTTAAAGAGGGGGCAAATCACCTTGATCTAATCATGAATTGAGATATTTAGAGACTGAGTTTTAGGCTTTGTGAGGGATGGTCTATGTCTGGCTTGGTTTTACTCTTAGCGTCCATCTACTGTATAATCCTTCTGTTGTCTCAATGGAAAATCTAGGCTATTTACCAACATCTCTCCTTCTTGGTGGGCCCTGAACTTCAATATTTTTTCTCCCCATCACTTTGAGATTGCTCAAACTCTGCTGGGTTTCCAGCCTGTTTATGGCTTAGTTTCCTGGTCTCTTGCCCATCAAATGCAATGTGAGGAATGAGAAAATTCCTTGAGGGGGAGTCACATGCAGAATGCCCAGCTCATTTCTGTATGGCCTATTTCTCCAGGATAAGGGTCCCCATTGTTCTGGTCACTTTGGTAGCTTTGAACTCTAATTTTTGTCTGTCCAGATTAGCAAGGCTGCTGCAGGTCTAGGCCAATGTTTCTGCTCTGTCTCAATGACATCCTTTGAGAGCCAGCAAATGCCCTGAGGGGAAAACATGGGGGAAATGGAGGATTTACTCACTGCGTTTCCCTTCACTCCAGGATCTTGGCCCCTAAAGTCCTGGCTGCCTTTGTTACTCTCTGATGACTCTAACAGCTGTTTTCTGAAATATATTTAGCTTTTATAGTTGTTCTCTGCAGGATGGTTAACCTGACACAAGCTACTCTGTCATAGACAGAAGGCAAAGTCTCCAGAGATTTATTTTTAAAAGTGGTTTCCAGGACATGTCCTGAGGCCATCACACATTTAGCTCTATCTCCTGCATCTTTCTGAGGCATCCCCAATGGAGGGCTGCCAAGGTCTTTGGTGTCTTTAGCATCATCAAAAATAAATTGTTAAGCTCTGTTGAGTATGATTTGTGTGTATTAACTATAAATATTTTAAAATTGAGATTAATGTGCCAAGTATGATCATTTTGAATCAAAACACTCAGTTTACCATAAAACCAATTCTCCAACTTTCAAGGTTTTATAGTCTTTCACTTTTATATTGTGAAACATTCAGTTTCAAGCACACACACACACACACATCTGCCCCTCCTCCCCTGGGAGACATGTGACTGTGGTCCAGCCTCTTTCAGTCTCTGGCCCTCAGTGTCTGCATTTGGAATAGGAGGTAGGTAGAGGCGGAGAGTGGGTTAGAACCAGGCAAGCTCATGGGGTCTTTCCTGCTCTGGTGGTCAATCTATCTTCCATGACTTGGACTGGGGAACATTGGTGAAATGAGACATTTAGCCTGCTGTGAGCTAGAGGTCTTTACTTGGGGCCATAGAACTTGCTCTGCTAAGTCAGTTAGCCTTGTGGCTGTGGAGCCAGTTCTTAAGCAGGAGGGAGCTAAAGGGACCAGGCTCAGGTTGTCTTTGTGGACAGGCAAGGGCCCGGGGCAGTGGGTCTCATGGGGACCAACATCCCAGTGGAATGAAGAATGAGAAAACATCTCACGCTGCACCTGCTCCCCCTTCCCAAACCTGCATCATTCACCCATTTCAGCTGGGAATTTCAAAGCCAGAGGTGGCCACTTCTCCAACGTGTCCAAAACATCCTCCTCTGGATATTCCTGAATACAATATACTGTCATATAAGAAATGTCTGAAAAACTCTGACCCTTCCTTTTCCACGTGATAGTTTTCAAATCTTAGGTTCAGAATCCACTTCTGTGCTATCCTGAGCCAGTTTCCTCCCCTCCCCTGCCCAGCTCCATGCCACAGGCAGTCACATAGGTTGGATGCTCTTCCAGACTCCCCTGTCTGTAGACTCCTGGCTGGTATGGGCAATGAAAAGCACTGGAAGGAGACTTGACAGCAAGAGGCAGGGAGAAGCCGGTGCATTTCTCTCCTTCTCTCCTTGCCTTAGATGGAGTCCTTGGCAGAAGCAGCAATGTTCATGGCCCCAGCTCCTTGTGGATGGACTCACTGTCTACCTACCAAGTGACCCCAGCCCCCTGACCCGGGCAACTTTGTGGCTTTTCTTTGTTCCTCCATCCAAAGGGTGGTAGTAGCTTCTTGCCGTGATCATCTATAGAGCACCTGGCACCACTGCTCTCTCCCCAGCTTCTTCATCATGTGTAATACCAATAAGTTGTTATTGAGTCCCCTCTGTATGGAGACTTGGAGGGCTGCTGTTTCTTGTTCAGATCCTAATTTAGTTGCTAAAAACTGTACTTCAAATACCTTTTACTTTCATAGATATATAATACAAGCACCGCAGAAACACATTTGCTTCCCTTTATCACCTCCTAAAGTAGACGGCATTATATATTCATTCAACAAATATTTATTGAGACACTGCTCAATACCCTAGCCAAATACTATGCTAAGGGATAAAGCAGTGAGCAAAACAGGCAATGTCTCTGACCTTGCAGAGCTCACAGCTTTGCAGGCAAGACAGCCTGAAATCCTTGGAATAAAAGGTGTTGAGAATGAGACATTGTTGTAACTTGCAGACTTAGGAGACAGACAGAATTGGGTTTATACCTCAGCCCTGCCACTTACTCTAGGCTATGTCAACATGGGCAACATACTTCACCTGCACATGCCTCAGTTTCCTCTTCTTTAGAAGAGTATTCAGTTATCCAGCTCATGGCACTCCTAACCATTTTACATGTACGGTGAGGATGCATTTTACATGTACGGTGAGGATGCTAATGTTACCAACTTTGCAAGGCTGTTCATGATTAAATGAGTTGCTATTGGAGAAAGAGACAGATGCCCAGGAAACAAACTCACCTCAAAGATTTATTTTTAAAAACGGCTTCCAGGGAGCACACATTCAGCACCACTGACAGTCAAGTGGGGAAGGTGAGGTGAGCCTAGAAATGGGGCAAGAAGGGCTGAAGTCCAAATTTTGGACAGAGACAGCTGCTAGGAGGAGCACTCAGTCACCAGCTTAGGGTGATGCCCATGGTGAGTTCTGCTGGCAGAAATGCACAGCCACCCTGGCCTGCATGTGAGTGGGCCCCTTCTCTCCTCTTTGCTTGGCCAACATGTCACTCCCTCCAGAAAGGGCTCACTAACTTCTAGTCTGAGTTGGGTGTCCCTGGTACTTCTGTACTTCTCCAGTCATAGTTTAAACATTGCCATCAACATCTCCATCATCATCATCATCATCATCATCATCATCGCTAACATTCGCTGAGCATGCACTCACACTGCCTTCCAGACATTGTGCTATGGCTTCTTATGGCAGAGTCTGGGTAGCAGCTCAAGTCTAGTGCTTTTTTTTATTTCTCCACATCATTAAGACCAAAACGTTTAATGATTTATAGAGAGGGAGGGAGAAGTGTGTGTGTGTGTGTGTGTGTGTGTGTGTGTAAACCTGCATGTGCCACAATAATTGAAAGTTGCATGATTTCAAATCATCAAAGATTCAAGATTAAGCTATGCTGAGTAAAATTTTGACATGAATTGTGTTGCTATTTTTTGAAAATTAGGATTTCACGTGAATTAGAGAGACTCATAGGTTGCTGCAGTTAGAGTCAGAGGCCCGGATTCATCAGCCTCTGTTCTTTGCTCTCACCCTCGAGGCTGCGTGTGGCCCCTTGTGCCCTGGATCCATTTCCTGCTGCCCCTGCCTCTCCTGCTTGACCATGTGCTGGGGCCTCCTAGTGGCCTTGTCACCTCTTTGGATTCAGATTTAAATGAATCATTTACTTACATTTTACTCACATTTGAAAATCATTCTACAAACAACATTCTAATGGCGTTAAACAATTACAGAATCTAATGAAAACCAGTCTTAACCTCATTGGAATCTCATTAAGAAGAGGGCAGCTCTTTTTTGTGTGAAATTGTTGGAGATGATTCTATCTGGTTCGCATTGCCTAGGAGAGTTGGCGGGGTGGGGTGGGGGGGTAAATAAAAATCACAGAATATGGATTCACATACACAAAAGATTTTAAAAATCCTCTTTCCTGAATTTACAGATGAAAAAACCAGAGCCTAAAGAAGGGAGGCGACTTTTCCAAAGCCACACATTAAACCTGTGGCAGTTAAGAGCCAGAACTGTGGTATCCTGGCCCTCAGCCCCACACCTCTCCTGCAATATCTGGGATGTGCGTCCCATGGATTGATTTATGGATTTTGACCAACTTATCTTCAATTGAGAAATCACTCGGATGATCGATTGAACACTCCTTCACCAAACAAGGCTGGAGGCCTGGGATGGACACTGGTGGTTTGAGATATGCAGAAGCAATGGGTCCTACCCTCTAGAACACTCCGGAGATAAGGTTCACAGGCAAATGATGAAATGCTGTCTCATGAAGTACCTGCTTGTGGTCAGAATACTGCATGCCCAGGCGTTTTCACATCAGTACACTTGATCTTAGCCAAAAGGCCGAGAAGCGATCGTTTTCACATCAGTACAAGAGTAGCGTCTCTTTTAGTTCTGTTCAGTTCCACCAGCAGGTACTGAGCAAAAGCCTCCTGTGTCCTGGGCGCTGAGACAGGCATGAACTGTTTGTTCACGATAATGAACAACACGGCCATCAGAATGACTCATTGGGTCGAACTGAGAAGTTCACAGGCCAAAGGAGAGAAGGAGAAGAAGGCCCAGGCAAGACGCCTTTTGAGATTTACCAATACATAAATGCTGCCATCTCCCTCTCTTGGAGGAAAAGAAACACGGCTAATATTAATAACCATGCCAGCTTTTGTGTAGCCCTTTGCAGTTTGTGACGTGCTTTTGAGTCCATTATCTCTTCTCATTGTGTGAAGTGGGAGAGCAATGAGGTTGGCATCTTTGGGGAATGAGCAGCCGTGGTTCCCCAAGGAGTCAAGCCCGATCAGGCGGGTGGGTGACAGGGCAGCAGGCGGGCTGAAGTTATTCTTGCTGAGAATGTCCAGCAGAGGACAATCCCCTGAATTAATGTTTTCCATGAAACCTTCAGCAAGCCACTCTAGACCAGAAGCTGGGTAGTCTGCACTGGGTTTCCTCCCCAGAACCTCATTTCATTTCTCCTTGGATTGAACACTTGGTTGGTGCTGGCCATCCTTTCCAGCCCTTGCAGGCCACTCTGCTAAGTGCTGGGCCCTGTCCCTCAGCTGTGGCTGCTGCTAGATCTTCCTGAAACAGAGCTGGACTCACACTGGGATGAAGCGGCTGCTACCGCCTAGACTTTATGAGTTGCCACTGTCTTGAGAGTCCATCTGCTGTGTGTGCCTATTCCTTAGAAACCCTTTAGACAATTGTAGGAGCCAGGCATGGTGGCTCACACCTGTAATCCCAGCACTTTGGGAGGCTGAGGTGGGTGGATCACTTGAGGTCAGGTCAGGAGTTCGAGACCATCCTGGCCAACATGCTGAAACCCCATCTGTATTAAAAATACAAAAATTAGGTGGTGCGTGCCTGTAATCCCAGCTTCTTGGGAGTCTGAGGGAGGAGAATTGCTTGAACCTGGGAGGCAGAGGTTGCAGTGAGCCGAGATCACACTACTGTACTACAGCCTAGGTGACAGAGTGAGACCCCATCTCAAAAAAAAGACAATTGTAGGTTGTAGAGGGGCTCAAATATAGCAGCTAAATATTGGCATGTGCAGAAAAACGTTGCTGTTTTAATCTTCCAGAACTGGTTTGATCTTACTTTCTTGCTGATGGCAGGAAAAACAGCAATGATAACAAAAACACAAATACCACTACCAGCACTACCACCAAAAACTGTCTTTCGCCTTGACAACGGAAGGTAGCATTCTTTCTTCTAGTTTAAAAGAGCCCCCGTGACCCAGTAAATAATAAACCAATGAAAATTCATATTCTTTTTTTATTTTTATTTTTTTACTTTTGTTAATTTTTATTTTTTATTTATTTTTATTTTTTTATTTTATTATTATACTTTAGGTTTCAGGGTACATGTGCACAATGTGCAGGTTTGTTACATATGTATCCATGTATTCTTTTTCAGGTCTGTGATTCCCCTCTCAAGCAGGCTCTTCTCCTCCTGCCCCACTTTCCCAAGAGGACGTCTGGGTTCAAGGCGTCTTTCTGTCTCCTGGCGTTGATGGGCCTGCCTGCCTGGGAGCTGTCCTCTGGCTGACCTTCTCATCCCTGCTTGTCCCAGGGCATCTCTGTCTTCGCCAGCTCCACTGCTGAAGTGCCCACTGCTGGGGTGATCCAGTAGTCTGTTTTCTCGGTGCAGGCTGAGCTTGGTGAATGATCCTGGGAGCTTGGCATGAGGGAGCTTCTAGATTCCTATATCGCACTCCTAGGATAGGAGGACAGTAGGGGGCATGTTGTCTGTGGCCACCTAGACCACTCCCTCTGTCATTTCTAATTTGCCACCTTGTACTGTGGTAGACACCTTGCCCAGTAGAAGGTTTTTTTGAGTCCCCTCTGATTTTCCTGGGATATGCAGGGAAGCCAGGCGTGAGCAGCCATGTACTGGCATTTCCCTGCAAACCTGTCTGACACTATCAATTTCTTTTCTACCCCCAGAGGTTGCAACCACTGGAGAGAGCCAGAAATTCCTATCTGACCTCTTTCCCTTTCATTTTCCCTCTCCTGGCTCTTCCACTAGCAGTGGAAGGATCTTCTATTTCGTTTTTGGTTAGCTGGGAGGATTATTACGTCATATTCTGCTTCTAAACTCTGTGACCTTCATCGATGTCTTCCTCCACCTTCTCTGGGCAGCACACTTTTTTAGTCTAGTCTGGAAGAAGAGATTCAGGGAAAAGAAAAAAAAAAGTGGATGAGTGAAATTACATTTCCAAAAGTAATTCCATTTTTTTTCCACGTCACTCCTAAAATATCATGGCACTTTATAACATCAATGTCAATCAGCATAGATTGAGAAGCCCCCTGGACTTTGGATGACTTCTCTGAAGCCCCAGCTGTGCCTGACTGGGCCATCTCCCTTCTCCACTTGGCCACAGCATAAACTGCAGTCAAGCCACAGGAGTGACCTCAAGGCCTCAGGTCACTTTTCCAGCCTCAGCTTTTCTTAGGGGCCCAGCCCACTTACAACAGAAATTTGCCAAAGATTGGGTTGGTAAGTAATGGATAAGGTTTCATATTTACTATTTTCATTTCTGAATCTCTCTTTACATGCAGTTAAGCCAGGAAATCCTGAAAGAACACTCTTCAGAATGTTTTTAAGTAAAACAACAAGTTTTTGTTAATTTAGGGCCAACCCATGAGTAAACAGATACAGCCTGAGGTATTCTGCACCTTGTAATTTGTGGACCTCTTAGGATCTTTTAAAATAAAGATGAATAGTGGGTGGTAAATGCCAAGACTTTATAAGAATCAGTTCTGCCTTGGAATTGGTTTGGCGGGTTACATTAAAATTTAAACCAGCTTATCTATGGCCACATTCCTGTGTTTGAAGATTGAATGTGGAGTCAGAACAGAGTTCATCTGGGCCTGTTGAGGGGCTCCTGGGGGGGTCCTAGGGTGGAAAGATACAGCCACATGGCTTCAGGTCAGATGGGATTCCGCCTGAGGACAGGAGCCTTTGCTCCTCTCTGTCCCTCCTCCTGGTGCTCCGCTTATTGTTCCACCTGCTGTGTCCCACCCTTCCCTTCTGGGCCCTCCCCATCTTGCTCTCCCCGCTGCCCCAAAATGCACCGCTACCTTCCAGCTTTGGAGCTTTGCTCAGCCCCTTCCTGCTGGCGATGCACCCTCCATCCTCTCTCAGAATCATCCAGGGCCCTCTCAACCCCAGGTCTTCACCCCTCTGGGGCTTGCCCCTGGAATCCTGCGGTGCTGCCTCCCCGCAGCACTCCTGCCATGCTGGATTCGGAAGCACTTGGCCTTGAGTGCTTGCAGGCTAGCTCTGCTGGGCCCCGTCTTGGCCTCCGTCATGCTTTGGCTTTCCTGAGATGAGGCCAGGGTGTCCCTCTCCTCCCTGTGCTCCTGCTGTCCACCTTGGGCGCTGGCCCATCATCATGATCAATAACAGACAACTGGGTAATGGATGGCATCTTTCTTTCCCTCCATAAACTAAAACCCAACTGACACTAGTTCTTGTATATCTGAATCACCCTCATCATTGAGAAACGACTGGACAAAGCCAAATCCCTGCTAATTTCTCCTCCCCTAGCTCAGCTTGTGCTGGCAGCCCACACTCCCCCCATTGCAGGGTCTCTGTGGCCGAGAGAGAAGGCCAAGTCACCCCGTTCACAAACAGCAGAATTTAGCATTGTGTTTACCTCTGGAATGGGATTCTTGAGAAGTCTTTTATTTTTTACCCAGGTTTTCTGGTAAAATCATAAAAAAAAATAGAATCATGTGTCAGAAATACAGAAATATACTATCTTTCCTCGGGGGGTCCCGAGCAAATTCTTTAGTAAATGTTGATTTTCCAGAAAAATAAAACTTGGGAAGTTTTCTCTAGGTTTTGGTGGACAAAACAAGCCTTTTATTAGCAGAGTGATGGTGATGAGGATGATGATGAGGATGATGAGTGCTGAGGGTCTGGTTTCAAAACTTTTTCTTTTTTCTTTTCTTTTTTTTTTTGAGATGGAGTCTTGCTCTGTTGCCCAGGCTGGAGTGCAGTGGCATGATCTCGGCTCACTGCAACCTCTGCCTCCCAGGCTCAAGCGATTCTCCTGCCTCAGCTTCCTGAGTAGCTGGGATTACAGGCACCTGCCACCACACCCCGCTAACTTTTGTATTTTTAGTAGAGACGGGGTTTCACCATATTGGCCAGGCTTATCTCAAACTCCTGACCTTGTGATCCACTTGCCTCGGCCTCCCAAAGTGCTGGGATTATAGGCGTGAGCCACCGCATCCAGCCCAAAGCTTTTTCTTTGGTATGTTATCATTATTCTCTAAAACTGAGAAAATGTGGATATACATAAAAAGAGGAATGAAGAAAAATTAAATTGGTTACATAAATTAATAACATTTGACACTGAGTTTCAGTAACAGTGTCTAATATGGAAGGTCTTTATAAGTATTGAAGGAATCAATGAACTCACAAGAGGATAAGCCATCGGTAAATATCTGCCAGACATTTCCCCCTTCCGTATACATGCATGTATAAATACTTGTTATATTAATATATAAGATACTTTTTTTGAAATAGGATCTTGTTCTCTCACCCAGGCTGGGGTGCGACATATGGAAGGAGCTTCTTCCTTTGCCTCTGCAGCTGAGTGTCAATCCAGGTAGCTTAATCTCTCGCCTTCTTATATAGTCTTGAGAGCATCATTGCAGTCTGCATTGGTGGTAGGTAGTGGTTGTGCCACAACAACATTTCTGCTGCAGTGGTAGCCTGTTGACAGACAATCTAACTGCTGGATCGGAACATTTCTTCCCATGGTGGGGGCTAATTCCCTTGCTGACCCGAGTCTGGCTGCCTGCCCAAGTCTCCTTCTTCTTTCCCAGTTCCTGGACCACACCAAGCTCTTTTTCACCCTGGAGCTCTTGCTCATGCCATTCCTTGCGCCATAAACATCATTCTCCCTCTGACCACGTGGCTGGCTCCTTCTTAGGGTCTCAATTTCCAAGCCACCTCCTTGCTGGGGCTTCCCTGACCACTCATGTGAGCATGTTCTCTGCCCACTTTGAGGTTCCTCATTGCATCTCCTTCTTCCTTTTCCTTGCAGCACTTCACATTTTGGAAATACCGAGTTGTCCACTGGGTTAGGGCCATGCTCCCTCCTGGGGTCATGTGTTCCAAAGGGCAAGGCTGTATTCATCTTGTTCACCATGATACCCCAAGTGATCGAGACTATCCTGGCCAACATGGTGAAATTCCATCTCTACTAAAATTACAAAAATTAGCTGGGTGTGGTGGTGTGTACCTGTAGTCCCAGCTACTCGGTTGGGAGGCTGAGGCAGGAGAATCACTTGAACCTGGGAGGTGGAGTTTGCAGTGAGCCAAAGAAGCTCAATATTAAATATTAATGTCCATATGAATAGTGTAAGATTTTATTATGTCTTTACCATTTTTATGATAGGCTACCCCAAATCCTCTTTGGAAGCAGGGAAAGCTTCAAACAATTTTTTTTAATACCATAAAAATAATAGGGCTAGCAGAGGGCATGGCCCACAGTATTCACCTCGTAATAAACATATGTTGAATCAACTCTGAAGACCTGCAGAACAGGGCTAGCGATACTGCCCAGTTTACTACACTGAGTTAAAAAAGATCATGGGCATGAAAGTGCTGTGTACGGGCCAGGTGCGGTGGCTCGTGCCTGTAATCCCAAAACTTTGGGAGGCTGAGGCGGGCGGATCACAAGGTCAAGTGATCGAGATCATCCTGGCCAACATGGTGAAACTCCGTCTCTACTAAAAATACAAAAATTAGCTGGGTGTGGTGGCGTGTGCCTGTAGTCCCAGCTAGTGGGTCGGGAGGCGAGGCAGGAGAATTGCTTGAACCCAGGAGGTGGAGGTTGAATGAGCCGAGATAGCGCCATTGCACTCCAGCCTGGCGACAGAGCCAGACTCCGTCTCAAAAAAAAAAAAAGCTGTGTAGGTTGTACATGTACTAGCAAATAATATCAACAATGTCAGTGATTAGCTGAGTTCAGGGGGAGAAACAAGTGTGGAGGAAAATGGTATTATGCTTGATTGAAAACAAAAAAGCAGCCCTGCTCTCCTAATTCTAGAAGTAGAGTTTCCAGCCCCACAGTGGTGACAATGGGACAACCTTGTAATGTATATTTTCTAATACTTCCTTTCTTGCCTTGGCCACTAAGAAGCTTAAAGGTAAACTTGGGACTCAATTGTCATGCAAAAATTAGCTCAAAATGTTCTGTTAAAAATAGATAATGTTATGTGAAAATACCTACAGCCCTGCCTGACACAGAGGAAGCTCAATATTAAATATTAATGTCCATATGAATGGTGTAAGATTTTATTATATCTTTACCATTTTTATGATAGACTACCCCAGATCCTCTTTGGAAGCAGGGAAAGCTTCAAACAATTTTTTTTAATATTATAAAAATAAAATTATTCATAATTCCAAAAAGTGGAAACAACCCAAATGTCTATCAACTAATGAGGGCAAAAATAATATGTACAGGTTGCAGTGAGCCGAGATTGTGCCACTGCACTCCACCCTCGAGACAGAGTGAGACTCCGTCTCAAAACAAAACAAAAAACAACAAAAAAAACCCATGTATTTATCACATAATATTCGGCAATAAAAATAAATGGAGTACTGATACATGGACACCATGGAAGAACCTTGAAAACATTCTGCTAAGTGAAAGAAGCCAGTCACAAAACAACATAGATTGTAAGATTCCACTTTATGAAATGTCCAGAATAGGCCAATCCAGAGACAGAGAGTAGATGAGTGGTTGCCTAGGGCTGAGGGGTTTGGAGGGAATGGGAAGCAACTGCTAGTGGATGTTTGGAGGTAACGAAAATGTTCTGAAATGGTGTTGATGGATGTGCAACTTTTTGAATACACTCAAAACCACTGACTTGTATTTTATTCTATTTTATTTTCTGAGACAGAGTTTTGCTTTTGTTGCCCAGACTGGAGTGCAATGGTGCCATCTCGGTTCACCAAAACCTCCAGCTCCGTGGTTCAAGCGATTCTCCTGCCTCAGGCTCCCAAGTAGCTGGGATTACAGGCATGCGCCACCACACCAGGCTAATTTTGTATTTTTAGTAGAGACGGGGTTTCTCCATGTTGGTCAGGCTGCTCTCGAACTCCCGACCTCAGGTGATCTGCCCGCCTCGGCCTCCCAAAGTGCTGGGATTACAAGTGTGAGCCACTATGCCCAGTCAACTTGTATTTTAAATGGGTAAATTCTAATGATACGTGAATTATATTTCAGTAAAACTGTTACAATTAAAATTAATTAATTAATGGAGTTAAGAGCACCCTTGCTCTCTGATGACAGACAGACTGGCTAAACAGGCCAAGGAGATTGGCTTTGTGTCAAATGCCAACTTTGATTACGGCCCATCCTCCCTCTCCTTCCCCTTCCCTCTCTTCCTCCCTCCCTTAAATGCTTCTCAGCGTTCTTCAGGAGTCTGGACCAGAGATGGATTAGACTTAGCCTTTATCCTCAAGGAACTAAGTTTAGTTGGGGCAGGACAGGGTGGAACAAAGGGAGGAGCACGGTGAAGACCTCATGGAGCTCCCTGGGTGCAGACAGAGCCTCGCGGGGATTCTGGTGAAGAACTCTCTGCGTGGAGAAACATCTTTTGTCACAGCAAATACTGTTTTATTTCTTCATTCTTATATGAATTCAGTAGACAATTACTGTGCGGGTTGCTGGGGCACAGAGATGCGTAAGAACATGTATCCCCAAAGAATGGGGTGGGGGGGCACAGGAGCCAACCGTGGAATCCTAGCAGGGGTGTCAGTGGCTGAGGAAGGTCCAGAAGGGTCGCGCAGGGCAACCGGCCAGGCTTCCTGGGAAGTCAGTGCTGGAAACAGGAGACTGTGCTCGGCTTGGTGAAGCAGCTCCGAGCCTGTGATTTGTCTGTAGACAGCTCGGTTTGGGTGAGCCCCAGGGCTTTCCTGACTTGTTACCGGCCTAATCAAGGCAGAAGGCAGCGTGGTGACCTCGCTCCCAGGCGCCAGGATGCAGCTGTGAAGGCCTGGCTGGGAATTGCTTTGAGGCCGGAGGGGGGTCTCCTCCCCCGACAGCCCCTCTTCCATGGCCACAGGGGAGTTGCTGAGCAGGTCTCCCCTCCCCGGGAGAGGAGGGCAGGCTGCGGGCCCTGGCAGGAGAGCGTGCGGCAGGCGAGGCTCCGGCCGCAGAGATGCCAGGCTCTGTAAGAGACGTTTGCCGCTAGAGGGAGTGCCACGTCGTTCTCCGTCTCCAGCAAGGACTCCCAGGGCCGCAAACCAGTTTGGGCGGAAGCCAGGGCTTTGGGCCTTCCTGGGAAACTCTCTTTGCCTTTGCCCTCTCCATTTTGAGATTTCTCAGAAGAAGCTGGACCTAAGAATGCTTCGCATAGTTTGGCAGAATTTGCGGAGCCCTTTCCAGCCGCGTGGGTCTGGAATCCGGGATGCGGTCTCTGGCCCGCGCAACCCCTGTTTAACCCGGGTCTGGCCTCTGGAGGGCAGGGAGGCTGGGAGCAGAGTGAAGCACTCAAGGACCTGAGAAACGTAGAAGGCCTTGGATTTGTTTCCCTGTGTGCAGTCCCGTCTGGCCCTCAGAGCTGCAAAGGACAGACCCCTGGATTCTGGGCAGGGGCTCAGCTCTGGGATTCGTTCAGTGCTTAAAAGGAGGGAAGGGAACTCAGGAATAAGAACGATCAGGCTGGCAGGACATGGAGCTGGTGTCAGAGACCTGGAAACACATGGGCCAGTGGAGCTGACGGGCCCCGTGGGGTGGGTGGGTGGCAGCATCCAACTGGTCAAGAATGGCTCTGCTGTGGCTTCGTCAGCATGGCCCTTAGGTAAAGGCGGCAGAAGATGACTGTGGATGGCCCCAGTTTCTGACATGCGAGGCCCTCACTGGCTCAGGTCGGGCTGGACTCCTGAGGTGACTGGAGGATGGCTGCCACCTTTGGTGGCGGGACTAAGGCTGGAAAAGTGGCGAGTCCAGAGAAAAAGCCCAGGCCCACAGCCTCCACTGACATGGCAACTATGCTTTTGGACTGCATGCTGGACCTCTTCTGACCAGGCCCTGTGAAGGGTTGCAGGAGGTTCGAGGCCCCTTTATCTCTCTAGCGTTGACTCTTGGGTCTGGGAGACAGACCACCCTTTGCAACCTCTGGGCCCAGGCAGCAGGTGTGCAGGTGAGTGCACCAGGGGCCTGGCAGCCGGGCACAGCTCCCCACCGAAGCTGCGGGAAGCCGGCGGCGCACCATCTGCAGTGGAGCAGGTCAGAGTGGGCCTGCTGAGGCTCCTGTCACTGCTGCGGTTAATGCTGCCGATTACCATGGTTACCCGAAGGCTGGAAGCTCTGACAGTCAAAGGCAGAGCAGGAGAAGGATGTCCTCTCCCTGCTCTGAGCCACATGGCTGCCTCTCAGTCTCCCTGGGTGGGCAGGATTCTTCTGGAAAATAAAAGTGCCTGGACCAGAGACGTTGTCCTGCCGGGGTTCAGCTGATCCATGCATTATCCATCCCCAAGGGCCGGGGGCCTTCAGGGAACCCTGTTCTTAGCACATTCATTGGGAAGGGAGGAGGCAGAAGGGGATTCTGGGCCTTGTCTTTGCTTTGCTCAGTCTTGGAAGGATAGAGAAAGGGAAGAGAAGATGCTGGTCTGGTCCTTAGGGAGCTCTGAGTCAGAGGAAGGAAGCAGTTCACGAGCTGGGTGGTGGATTCAGTATCGACTCCTGAAGATCTAGGAATGGCTTTCTGGTCCTGTGCCTACAGTGGCAGCTTGGGGCTGTGACTGTACCCTCTCCAAATAGGGCTCTGGCCAGGGAGTCAGGACACCTGCTTTGCCAGTCATTATGGGCTCCAGCTCCCGTTGGGTCCTGGTTTCTCCATCTGCAAAATGGGGTTAATGATTACTAATCCCCCACCTATTTCAAGTCTGTGGGGAGAATTTTTTAAACGAATAATTTTGTGCATTGAAATGAGCCAACAGATTTCAAGTCTTTGGAGAAAAGGCCTTATTTATTATTATCATCAACTCATTGAGCAGAAATTCCATTTATCTCCTTTACTGCCTCTTTGGTGCTGCGTGAACTGAGAGCGATATCACCTCTGCAAGATGACAGGGCCCTGCACAGCTGTCCAGAGCCCAACGCTGGGGGGTCCTGGGACCTGGAGAGGCCAGGTGGGGCTTCATCTGAGCTCCAAGGGGACATGGGGATCAGAAGGGACAAAATGGGACGGGTACTTTAGGTGCAAATGCTCCTGCAGAAGTCTGAAGATCCTCAAACAGGGTGCCTAGCCTGGAGGGGAGGAGCTGGGGAGAAGGAAGCGGGGTAGGTGGGCAGAGAGTCTGCCTGGGGGCCAAGGGGCCTGGTTTCGAAGCTTTTTCTTTGGTGCGTTATCATTATTTTTTAAAACTGAGAAAATACGAACATACATAAAAAGGGGAATGAAGAAAAAATTAAATTAGTTTTATCAAATTAATAACATTTTGACACTGAGTTTCAGTACAGTTGCTAATATGGAAGGTCTTTATAAGTACTGAAAGGAATGAATGAACTCAGAAGAGGATAAACCATTGGTAAATATCTGCCAGACATTTCCCCCTTCTGTATATATGCACACATAAATACTTGCTATATTAATATATAAGATACTTTTTTTTTTGAAATGGGGTCTTGCTTTCTCACCCAGGCTGGAGTGCAGTGGTGCAATCATGGCTCATTGTAACTTCCACCCCCTGGTCTCAAACAGTCCTCCTACCTCAGACTCTCAAGTAGCTACAGTTGCACACCACCACTCCTGGATTATTTTTAAAATATTTTTATTAGAGATGAGCCTTTGCCGTGTTGCCCAGGCTGGTCTGAAACTCTTGGGTTCAAGCCATTTGCCCACCTTGGCTTCTCAAAGTGCTGGGATTACAGGCGGCCTACATAATGTACTTTTAACGATAAGATTACACTGCAACAGGCTCTCCTGAATCTGTGGTTTTGATTTCTGAGGTTTCAGTTACTGACTGTCAACCATGGTCTGAAAATAATTGAGTTCTGTACAATAAGATATTTTGAGAGAGAGGGTGCATTCCCATAATTTTTATGACACTATATTATCATAAATATCCTGTTTCATTATTATTGTTGTTAATCTCTCTCTGTGCCTAATTTATAAACTAAACTTTATCACAGACATGTATGTATAAGAAAAAGCTGTGTGTGCATAGGGTTTATTACTATTTGCAGTTTCAGGCATCCACTGGGGCGCTTGAACGTATGCCCCGTGGATAAGGGGGGGTCTGCTGTATACATACTGATTTAAAACTTGTTTCCTCCCCTGAAAAATGTAAAGGAGATGATAAGTTTGAGGCTCCTCCTCCTCAGAAGTTTGGGTTTGACCCCTGAAGTCTGTGTGTCATTCGGATCAGGTCATGAGGTTGAAGGAAGGGGAACAGCATGACATGAGGCCAAAGGATGAGTCCCTCTGAGGTGCCAGAGTGACACCAGCCATCCCCCAGGACACAGGGCTCCCCTACACTGCCCTCTGCGGCAGGTGTGCCACCCCCACACTGCCCTCTGCCGCAGCTGTGCCGCCCTCGGTGCCATTCTTAGTCTTGGCTCCCTTTCACCTAGGGTTCTTGCCCTTCAAGGGAGGTCACTCACTGAAAGAAAGGTTCCTGCTGGGAAGGGTGTCTTCGGTCAGCTGAGCTTCTCGAGGGCCTCCCAGCGTCTCCCTTTGTACCCGAGAGCCTTCCTCACTGTGTGCTCTCAGCCTCAAGCTGCCCGAAGCCCTTCCTCCCATGCCTCATCTGTGCAGACGGCTCCACCTTTATCTCTAGGGCTCTGAATCCCAAGTCTCCTTGGCCACCGAGCCTGCTTCCTCACTGGCCCTCTGGTCTCCACGCAACCTCTCCATATTGCCCATACTTACACAGCAGCCCATGTTAATGGCAAGAGAGAAGGCGGAGGTGATGCAATCCTGGCACAGTCATAGCCTGCTGAGCAGGTGGTCCCAAACGACATGCTGAAGAGGCCTGGAGACGTAGGACACACAGACCTCGTCCTCCTGGGCTGGGCACAACAAGACCCCAGGGGCATCTGGCTGCAGGCCTCCTGGCATGGACCCTCTGTCTTCTCCTTCCCTGAGGGTGTGGCCTGCACACCTGTGATGCATTGCCTGTTCCCAGCCATTGGCGGGCTGCCGGGTGAGATAAACTGTTTGGTTCTGAAAACCATGGCCCCTGAAGTCTCTGCTTTGAAAGTTCTGCAGTCAGACTTTTATACTTTCTCTACGTCGAGGGCTGTTGTTCACCCTCTTATCGTCACACTTCCTCTTGGCTTGGAGAAAGCCGCCGAGCAAATGCTGTTTCCGTGTTGGGGGCAGGGAGCCTGGAGAGAAGGCTGGCTTGTCACTGACAGGCTGGACCAGGGGCCTACATGGACAAAGAGAAACTCAGTTGGGACAAACGCGAAGTTCTTCAGTGAGGCTGCCCCTCCATAAAGACCCGCATGGATACACACACAGGGAATGCTGAAGACGCTGCTCAGGACCCAAGTGACATCGGGCTTTCACCTGCTTCAAGTGCACCCATGGCTTCTGGCACTGAGAATATGCTTTGTGCATCTTTCACAGCTGACCAGAGCTGCCGATGCGATGTCCTCTCCTTGTGCTCCCCTTTCCTGCTCACCACACTCCTGCCAACCTGATCTACCTTCAGCTTCCTGAACATCTCAGGCTCTTTCTAGCCCTGAGCCTGACCCCTGCCCAGCGAGGGTCCTGAGTGCCCCTGTCCCACGCTCCCTGGTCAGCCTCCTTCCCATGCTTCCAGTCTCAGCTCAGATGTCACCTCTTTGGGGAGTCCTTCCCTGGCCACATTATTTGAAGTAGCTTCCCTTCCTCCCATATCATCTGATCTTTTTCTTCATAGCATGTGTTTCAGTTTTCATCTATTTGGTTTCTTTACTTATTTATTATCTGTCTCTCCAAGTATTCTCCATGAGAACCAGGACCATGTCAATGTCGTTCACCACTGTGTCCCCAGCACCCAGTGGGATGCAAAGCATTTAAGAAGTGCTCCATGAATACTGAATTGATGAATAGTTGAGCAACAGGTGTAAGAACGTCTTGGCTCTAGGTGACTTTAAGCTCAACCTGGGGTAAGACATATAACCCTTCCTCTCCGATTGGTGTTCTGGATCTCTGGGCACAGTTCTAGGTTCACAGAATAAGTAGTACATTAAAAAAATGGCACGTGCCTGGGGGACAGTGTGGCTAGCAACCATGGGCTTTGAGGAAAGGCAGCTCAAGCTCTTTCTGTTGGAGAAGGGCAGGCTCGGGGATCCCTAAGAGGTGTCCACAGATATCCGAGGCGTTGCATGTTGTAGGAGGAGAAGACTCATTTTCTGTGCAGATGGTGGGTGCCTTGAAGGAAGTGATCTTGCCATCCCTGGAGCTGTTACTAGAAACTTCTCTTGAGGAGGATGTGGGACTAGATGACATTTAAAGTTACTCTCAGCCTGAAGTGTCTCTGCACCTGAAAATGATTTCAAAATATCCTTGTAGGGCTCTGAAAAGTCGTCTTACCTGGGAGAGATAAAAGAGTGGACAATTCCTCTTTCATAAGACTTATTGTCTCTCTGAAGCAGTTCTGTCTGGGCCTGTAAAATCCATGTGTGTGTGAGAGAGAGTGTGTGTGAGTGTGCATGTATAGCATTTGGTGGTAGATTAGATTATTATTCAGCAAATGTTCACTCGATGTTACTCCTTCCTTTGCTGATGGCATATATTTGCCCGGCTCATTTTGGGCATGGCTGTGCAACCACTGCATGAAAGTGAGAGGTTGCCGAGGGGTCAGATGTCCATGTTTGTCCTCTGGTGCTCCTGCCCCCACCATAAGATAAGGTAGTTGCAGTTCCAAAATAAAGAGACCCATGGAACAAACTGTGTCCAAGCCCAGCCAAGTTCAGCTAACCCCAGTCAACCTGCAGACCTATGAGTGAAAAGAAATAATCTGTTGTTGGAAGCCACTGAGATTTGGGAATTATTTGTTACCCAGCATTATCACAGCAAAACCTGGCTGATGAGTGTTCATGGAATTCTTTACATGGAACAACTTCAATACTCAGGGCTGCTTATAGAGGGCCTCTGGTCTGAGGTGCTTGCTCTGTTGCAATGAAGGATCAGGGTTTAGTAAATAGTTATTTTGTTTTCCTCTGGACCCTTTCCATGGCCTCTCCCTGGAGTGTGCAGCTTCTGCATTTGCAGGACAATTAACCACATTTACAAAACCCACCTCCTCTCCAATAACCCACCTCAACAGACTCTGGGAACTCTCTGTCCCCGACAAGGGTGATTCCTATTCTGGAAGACATCAGCTTTACGAGGAAGACTGAGAGGATGGAAGTTGAAGAGATGGAGGGACCTTGGAAGCTGCAGCAGAGGTGAAGAAAGCCCAGTGGGCAGGGCCTCTGGAAGGAAGGGGGCAGAGAGGCGGCGGATGCTCACACTGCACGAGGATGTCCTTGCAGACCCCAGCCAAGGTGTTCTGTGATGTCAGGTGAGCAGCTACTTAAGCACCTCTGCCTCTGACTACCCAGCACATACATGCCAAAAAGTGGCTTTTAAAATGCCTTTGACTCTTATCTCTCTTCCATCACCCTCAGAAATGAAATCTCAAACAATTTAGCAGGGTTTGATGCAGAGAACAGTAAGTAGATCCAGGTTCAGGCAGAAACAGAACAGAAGGAGTCAAAAGCCCTGGAGAAAAGCATGCACGGGTTTGGAGAGGACAAAATAAAATAGCAGAGACATTTATACGGGTCTCCCCTACCTCTTAGAACAAGACAATTATGAGATAAGAGAGGCATGGATGGGAGGAAATTCTTTCATTTTTCACATTGCAAGCTAGAGAGATCCAATAGGCTGTTTATGAAGAACAATAAAGAAGATACACGAACTCAGTAAAGAGGATGTTACAAATATATCGGATGGTTTTGAAAGGCCAGGGTTTTCTCCCCGCTTTTGGATACAGCTGTCCGCTAAGTATTAAAAGATTTTTTTTTTTTGGTTTTGCTTTTGCTTTTTTTTTTTTTTTCAAAAAGCAATAACTGGCACCAGCAGTTTGTTACAATTGGCAGAAAGAGTTATCACTTTTATTTAGGATTTGGAAATGCAATCAAAGAGGGGCAGATTGGAGCTTGAATTAAATGAAGCTTAAACAGGCAAAAAGAAAAATCTCGGCTGGTCTTTTAAACAAACAAACACAAAAATTACAGTTCCTTGTTGTTAATTTGAAGCTATAAAGAATTTGACACTCACACTTGATTAAATGGTGCCAAGCAGAATGGTTGCTACTTTTTTGTGTGTTAAGTACTGAATGTTCTGATCATTTTAAAAAGTAAAAACCCATTGTTTTTGGAAACTCCGGTAGGACCTGGCCAGGTGGTTTATGGGAGATCACAGCAAAGTTTCATTTGGTTGGTTTTACAGAAAATTATTTCTTTCCAGGATAATTTAAATAAATGAAAAAGCTGCAGGGATCATTTTTGTTTAGCTATCTATTTTTCACATTTGCTCTGTTTTATAATTCCTGAATACCAAATTGCCCTCTGAAGTTGTAAAAACATCCCTGCCTAAGAGTTGCCCTCAAATTATCGTTTCAGTTTTGTTTGGATTCATCCTAATACTATCTGGTAAGTTCCACTGTCTAGATCACAGCTCTAAGCATCAGGATGGAAGCAAAAAGTTTCCCCCAGAAGACAGAAGAGATGCCCCAAAGTGTTTTCCCTAAATCTCAGGCATTCCTGCATTACCTACAGGCCTGCAGACTCATTCAAGACTCTTACATTCCAACAAGAGCTGCACTCTTGTATTAAAACCCAGAGTGAATTAGAAGTGAAGAGAGGTGCTTCTATGTGCAGGGGCAGTGATCATCAGAAGTGACAGCTGACAGTCTGGTAATCTGAGGCAGAAAAACTGCAAAACAGACACAAACTCACAGGACTCAGCAGTTTGGTTCTACGGAGTAAAAGGGTAAGTACTTGCCAAAATCTCTCTTCAGTCTTGGGGATCCGCTTGATTGAATGTGTAGTTCTTTCCCTGTGTCGTGAGGGAAGGTACAGGGTTCCTCCTTATCCAGTGGTCCACTTCCTCGGGACCCAGGCAGGCACTGAGCCCCGTGTCTGTTCCACCTGCCTGGGGCGTGCCTAACCAGCAATTGCAGATTTTAGCATCACTCTGGACTCCAGAGTATGAGCCCTGAGGCACCTGGAGTGGTTTGTTCTTTGCTGTCTCCTGGTGCCTCCCCACAGTGAATTGTCCCCTATAAATACATGTTGAATGAATAAGCATTCCCTATAACTTTCACAATAGTATTGAATAGAAATAGTTTGAGAGTTTTTTGTTCGTTTGTTTTTGTTTTTTGAGATGGAGTCTTGCTCTGTCACGCAGGCTGGAGTGCAGTGGCACGATCTCTTGGCTTACTGCAAGCTCTACCTCCTGGGTTCAAGCGATTCTCCTGCCTCAGCCTCAGCTGGGATTACAAGTCCCGGCCACCATGCCTGGCTAATTTTTGTATTTTTAGTAAAGATGGGGTTTCACCATGTTGGCCGGGCTGGTCTTGAACTCCTGACCTCTAGTGATCTGTCTGCCTCGGCCTCCCAAAGTGCTGGGATTACAGGTGTCAGCCAGGTTTTTTTTTTTTTTTTTTCTTTCTTTCTTTTTTTTAAATAGCTAAAATTTTCTAAAAGGTGTTAGTGTTTGGAGAGGAAACTCTCCAGTTTTGTAAACACATCTGACTTATCTGCTCAGCACCCCCTTCCTCGCTCTCCAGCCCACCCATCAGCATCAGTGTCAAATGGTGCACAAGGGAACATTCGGTTAAGGGGAAAGATGTGGCAGGAGGCGGCAATGCAAATTGCATCTTATTTTCTCAATGAAACAATGTTACAATAAGGAGTATATTCCCTAGTCATAGCTTTTTTTGAACACGTGATATCTAAATCCTGAAGTCAATGTTGACTTGGAGTCAGGTAGACCTGCAGTTGAAGTCGGCTCCTTCCAGCTAAGAGCTTTGCAAACCTGAGTAAGTCTTTTAACCTCTGTAGGCCTTAGTGTCCTCAAATAGTGAGAAATACCCACCTTGCAGGGCTGTTGTGAGGATTAAACTCAATAATGTATGTAAAGTGTCTTGCGCATTACCTGGCACATAATAAGCGCTCAATAAATTTTAATTCCCTTTCTTCCTTCTCCTTTCTCCAATTCAATCAAGCGTTATGATAGATGTGTTTCCTGTGCAGTGTAAAGCTTTTTAAAGTGCATATAAATCAATTAAATAGGGCAATGTTGTAACTGATCACATAACATTTATTTAAGAGATCCTGGGGAGAGGGGGAGAATATTAGAGGCTTGCAGAAAGTGCTAGAGAGATACTAGAAGAGGGCTGTTCAGGCGGAGACTCCTGTGACAGGGCTCCTGCACTCTCTGCTGTAAATTCTATGGGAAAGGGCAGGGTGAGGGGCTGGGCTGTGTTTTATGATCGGGAATGTGGAAGTGAGAAGAGTGGCCCTGAGTGATTCTGGCTGCTGGGCAGGCACCATAGGAAAATGCAAAGTGATGGGAGGAGTCACTGAAATGGCTGTTCAGCCCATCTTCTAAGTGCAAGGTTTGTGAACTAATGATCTCCTCAATGAGCATAGAAGAGAAACCAGATGATCCAAATCTACATGTCTCACTACTTACCTGTTGTGAAAAGGGAGGCACATTTGCGGGTACCTTTCCCCTGTCTGGCTGCTTTAGGATCTGAACTTGGAGGGCAGGATCCTTGAGGCTTTATTTGTATAACTCTGGGGAATGCTATTAATATGATGGGGGAAGGGAGCGGGAGTGGGGTGTGCCACAGGCAGAACACAAAGAGATTGAGTTCTGTATGGAGTGCTTGTTTAGTGGCCGGAGAATGGCCTCAAATGTGATTCAGAGTCTAGGCAATCCTAAACTAAGCCCTAGACCCTCTTTTTCCCTGGGGAAGGGCAGGGGGATTCTGTTTGCTCATGCACGATTCCTTGCTTTTAGAGCAGAATTTAGAGAAAGAATTTATCAAAACAAGCCACCCCATAATGGGAGGTTGTCTCTGCCATTCTTCAAGGTCATGCTCAAGGACTTTCTCTTTGCCAAGCATCCCTGCCTTCTTCCATCCTTGTGCTCTCCCTAGGGAGGAGGTGGGAACTGTCATGGGAGGCGAGGACTGTCTCTCTGTAGTTTTTGAATGTTGTAAGACAATTCTCCAAGGGTTTCTTGGGTTTCTTGCATTTCTGCATGTCTTGTGAGCAGGGACACTGATGATCTTTATTCCAGACTATGTAATCTGGGATATTTGTACTGCAAACCATCTTGGAACATAGAGTTGGTGTCTCCTTCTGGGGTAAGCAAGTATTTTTATTGTCCTCTATAGTAAAGATAATGTCTCCCTCTAGAGCAAAGTTCAGGTAGGCTTATGCTCATTTTAAAAGGCTTGGATTTTCTGAGTTTGGGGTCCCTCAGGTGTGCAGCAAACCCACTGCATGTGCAGCACTTTCCTGGGCCCCTCCTTATTACCCTCATAGGACTTGGGTAGGCAAGAGGAACTGATGCAGATGTGACAGCCATGCTGCTTGCTGCACTGTGAGTAACAAAGTGCTTTGTTTCTGATCCAGGAGTCTCGTGTCTTTTGCCAGCATCCATGAAACTGTGGCAGGCTAACATGTTAGCCTGCAAGTAGGATAAAATGTAGGACCCTTCACAGCTCTTGTTAGTGAATTCAGCAAAGGAGACTAGTGGCTATCCTGGGCTGGGGTCAAAGTTATGCCCGCTTGTAGGAGGCCAGTGTTGTACCTGGTAACAAACTGGAAAGCAGCTTTCTCTTAGTGAGCTCTCGTGTGCACTCTCACTCACTCTCTGCCTCCCCTGAACTTCTTCCCGTTGAAATATTCTGAATCTCTGGGCCTCATGAGAGGGCTGGAAGTTTTATCTCTTCCCCTTTCCCTGGGGAGGGGATCTCTGGGTTCCATGGCACTCTGCCATCCCCTGCTCTACAAGGAGACATCTGCGTCAGGGCTTCTGGCTGTCACTCCCTCTCCCCTCCCACTTGGTTGCTTCCCACTCCTTCCTCCAGCAGGTGTGGCCTGTGCTTCTTCTCTTCCTTCCAGTCCAGTCCTTGGTGGTCCACTTGCCCTCAAGCCTGGTTCACTTCTTGTTTGGTAATTTTCAGGTTGACTCCCAACCTCAGGAAGGTAAGAATGTTCCAGGGATGGCACTGAGGGCAGACTTGCTGGAGTCCCTTGCCACATGTGAGGCCTGTTCTCAGTCCTCCCTGGGTCTCTTCCTAGCCTGCGTCAGGCTGCAGAAACATGAGTGCCCATCTTTAGCATCGTTCAGACTGGGAGCCTCTGCCAGGCAGGGCCCGCCTGCTTGCCCCATGCACTCTTACCTGCACTTTCCCTTCCACAGCCCATCTCCAGCACAGAGCCTGGCACACACTGGAGAGCCACAGTGGCTCGGCTGAACAAATGCAGTGGGGAGAGATCCAAGTCATTCTATACTGGGCAGCGGGCACTTCTGCTTGCTAGTTTCTTACTCCTTATTTCTACCTTACTTTTTTTTTTTTCTAAATATACCATGCTATCGCAACTTTCTTTATCTTCTCTTCTGGTTGAAAAATATTTTGTAATATTTGCATTATTCTTACTGGTTCGAACATCCCTAGTCCAAAAATCCAAAATCTGAAATGCTCCAACTATTCCTGTGATCACAATCAAGAAATAAAGTAAGTAGCTTTGACTGAGCATACCCAGCCATGGATCCGATCATGGTCATGTTGGGTGGAGCTCAGAGCTCTCTTTTTAGGGGCAACCGGGTGATAAGGGGGAAGAAAACTTCTGGGCAGAATAAAGTAGGCAGGGCACTTGAATGTAGGTAGATCCCAGAGGGATCATAGTGAATAAAGGGTTTACAAAACAAAAACCACATGCTGACTGACCATGGATCTGAGGAATGAATGGGCTGGTCTGGGCCTTCATATTTGATGGACACACTGAACTTCTTGCCCCCCCACCCCCACGTTGGCCCCAAGCAGAGCCTCCTTTCCGGTAAGGCCAAGGGGGGTGCCATGGCTATGAGGCTGGATGATGGGAACTCAGAAGTGGTTTTCCAGGCCCATGATGACTATGGAGCCCCTCTCTCCTTAATATATGTTTTTGCAAATGCTTTGCCTAACCGGAATCCCTGGACTCAGCTTTCCCTGGTTGAATCTTTGACCGAGATGGCACCTGCCATGGAGTTCAGAGTTGCAGTTCCTGCTGCAGAGTTCAGAGACCAGGGCCTGGTGGCAGAGCTCAGAGGGCGGAGCCACTTGCCATGAAGTTCAGAGGTGGTGGCCCATGGTATGCAGCAGCTTTCTGCGCCAGGGTTGAGAGAAGCTCATTTAATATTTTCTAGCATTTTCTGAATTGAATGAGTGGTCTGTGGATGCCAGAAGCATGCTCAATGCTCATCTGTCAGTTTGACAATACAACAGAGTATACGTTATTTATGCTAAAAATAGTCAGTACAAAAGATGAGGCTCTAATGGCAGCACCAATGGAGTCTTAAAATTCCACCAGGCCCCTGGCTCATGCCTGTAATCCCAGCACTTTGGGAGGCCGAGGTGGGTGGATCATGAGATCAGGAGATCGAGACCATCCTGGCTAACACGGTGAAACCCCGTCTCTACTGGAAAAAAAAAAAATTAGCAGGGCATGGTGGTGCGCGTCTGTAGTCCCAGCTACCTGGGAGGCTGAGGCAGGAGAATGGCGTGAACCCAGGAGGTAGAGCTTGCAGTGAGCCGAGATCACGCCACTGCACTCTAGCCTGGGCGACAGAGCGAGACTCCGTCTCAAAAAAAAAAAAAAAAATTCCACCAGGCCCCCTTTCCTTGGAGGTGATTGACAAAGGAATTTTATGTTTATGCTTTAATAACCCAGAGCGTGTCATATACCCCAGCGAGCCTTTGCAGCCCATTCACTTTCCTCAGGCCCTGTCCCAAGGCTTCGTACCTGGAGTGGTCCTTTGAGATATCCTCACTCAGTGTGTCATCTTTAGGACGATGGTAGAGTGCAGGAGTAAGGATGGCTCTTGGTTTAGCACAAAACACCTGGAATCCAGTGGTTTCCAGTTCCAGATTGACCGTAACCATCTCCTGTGCCCGGCGAGGGTAGGAGCAGAGAGGACCCAGACACAGGAAACTGTGTACCTGAGTCTACATTCTACTCTCTTCATCAGGACCATGGCCATACTAGCTACTATTTATTTTGTTTTGGTATTTGTTTATTTATTTTGAATTGACAAATCAGAATTATATATATTTATGGGGTACAATGTGATACTATGGTATATGTATTCTTTGTGGAGTGACCAAATCAAGCCAGTTAATATCCATCATCTCACATACTTATTATTCTTTGTTGTAAGAGCATTTAAGATCCCCTCTTTTAGCAATTTTGAAACATGTAATATGTTATCATTGACCGTAGTCACCACACTGTGCAATAGGTCACCAGAACTGTTTCCTCCTGTCTAACTGACATGTTTCCCCTTTCCCCGTGTCCACTCTCCCTCTCCACACCAGCTGCTGGTAACCACCCTTCTGCTCTCTACTTCTATGAGTTTGACTTTTTTCTGAATTTCACATATGTCTTTGTCTATTCAGTGCTGCTATAACAAAATACATGAGATGGGATATGATAAAGAACAGAAATTTATTTCTCATAGTTCTAGAGGCTGGGAAGTCTGATATCAAGGTGCTGTCAGTTTTGGTGTCTGGCGAGGGCTGCTCTGTGCTTCCAAGATGACACCTTCTTGCTCCAGAGGGGAGGAACCCTGTGTCCTCCTCACATGGTGGAAGGCAGAAGGGCAAGCTGGTGGAACCCTGAATGAGGCCCGTTTTATAAGGGCCATATAATCCCTTTCACGAGGGAAGAGCCCTCACGGCCCAATTGCCTCTGAAAGGCCTCACCTCTTAATACTATTACATTGGCAACACCTGAATTTTGGAGGGGACACATTCAAACCATAGCAACATATGCGTGAGATCATGTGGTGTTTGTCTTTCTGTGCCTGGCTTATTTCACTTAACATGATGTTCCACAGATTTGTCCATGTTGCTGCAAATGACAGCATTTCTTTCTTTTTAAAGGCTGAATAGTATTCTATTGTGTATGTATGTATCACATTAAAAAAAAAATCCATTCACCCGTTGGTGGGCACTTAGGTTGTTTCCATACCTTGGCTACTGTGAAGAGTGCTGGAATAAATGTGGGAGGGCAGATTCCTATTCAACACACTGATTTCAATGCCTTTGGATATATACCCAGAGGTGGGATTGCTGGATCATATGGTCATTCTGTTTTTAGATCATTTGAGGAGCCTCTATACTGTTTTCCAAAATGGCTGTACTAATTTACATTCCCACCAACAGTGTGCAAGGGCTCTCTTTTCTCCACGTCCTCGCCAGCACTTGTTATCTTTCATCCTTTTGATGATATGGCTGCCCTTTATGGAGGCCTTACTAGATGCCAGTCCCGTGCTGAGGGCTTTAACTGAATGATCTCATATGGTTTTCACACCAATCCTAAGAAGTAGCTACTGCTCACATCAGAGGAAACCGAGGCTTCTAGAGGACTCAGAGGGGAATTCGTCACTCCAGCATGCATATGGAGGTTGGGGGGAAGAGGTCTGATTCTGTGAACCGTGGGCTTGATGCAGATTTTTTTCATAGCCTCAAAGTTGGGAGCAAGAGGAGATGGTAAGAAGGGTTTCAATGGGGAGAGAGGCTGATTCAGGGTGGAAAACGGAAGATTTCCAAATGATTCTTACACATTTTTTGAAAGGCTGATGAAAGCATTTGCTTTTAAATTTAGCCACACCATCCCCAAATCCCTGCAGTGTGTTTCCAATGCAGAAAGTGGGACAGCAGAACACCAGCTTCTTTCAGTTGATGTGTGAGAAGACCAGCTCAGGCAAGCTGCCTCAGCTCCAAAACACAGAGCGGCACGCAGTAGGTGTTTAATTATTTGTGGAATTAATCTGAGCTCCTACTTAGGGATGTACACCTGCCAGTGTGTGTGTATGTATCTGTAAAGGTCGATATCTCTCCCTCTGTGTGAGACATGGCCTGGCATCCACAATATCTCTTAATGCCCCTTTCAGATAGGCATTTGTGATCTGGGATCATCAGGGGATGGAGACGTTGGGGTGGGGTGGCTTCTGCTTTTGTAAGGGACCTGTCTGATTTGCTTAGGGGCCATGACCATAGATCTGAGGCCCCTAGGTGCAGAGGAACAGGCCAGGAGTTTGGGGCTGGGCTACATTGGCTAGAGATTTGCTGACACTCCGAGCATCTGCAGCTCAGGGTCTCAAGGAAACCAAACCTTCAGTTTCTTCTTAATAGTATTTTTGGACAAAAAAGGTGGAAGAGGGGCCACTTTGCTGGCCATGGGGAAAATCCAATTTTCATTTTTCCTCCTCATCTCCAGGAGTGAGCTTGCGTGAGAGAGCAGGCAGGCCAGGCTAACTCCTTCAGAGGTCAGATCTCCTGCCTTTGTCCTGGGTTTGTCTGACGGCCACAGATCATGGCCTGATTGGCACTGATCTTCCCCCAGGCTCTTGGTGCATGCCACTGTCTTCCCTCTGCTTCCCCAGAGAACTGATGGCTCTGGTTCAGTCACTCCCTCACTTGAAGGGTGCTTACTGTGTACATGGCCCTAGGCTGTTTGGGCTGTGGGGATTCAGAGATGAAAGAGGCACCATCTCATCAGTTGCCACCCCTGCCTGATCCCAGAGAAAGTCCCAGTCCCAGCCCCTGGTTAGGTGGGCATGCTTGTCGTAGAGACTTTAGTGGCATCACACTCAATTCAGGAAACATTGATACCCTAGGGCATCCTGACAGTGCTCCACTGTCCAGAGTCCTGCTAGGGCAGAGGTTCAAGGTCTCTGCTGGGGCTTCAGCCAGGAGCAGGTAATTGCAGAGACTCTTGCTACCCAAAGCAGTATCAGCATCACCAGGGAGCTGGTTAGAAATGCAGGATCTTAGCCCCCAACCCAGGCCTACTGAATCGGAATCTGCATTTTCACAAGACCTCAGGTGATTTGGATACACATGGAATTTTCCAAGCCCTGGCATAGGCCCTTTTCCCAGGCTTGAGGTTCAGGGCTCCCACAACCACTCCGAAGTCATGGCCATTACTACCCTTTTAGGGGTACTCTTGTTCTTGTTGAGGCCTGTAGGTGACAGACTCAGGCCTCCAGGCTCTTCTTATAGTACTGGGGCCAGGTATTGACCCCTCAGTGTCTGTCTTTGCTGAGTTTGGCTCACACGAAATGCAATTCTAGTCTCCTCTTTGGACTTCCACACTCACCTATTTTCAGAAAGACTTCCAAGGCTTCTGTGCCTATCAGATCATGCCTGAAGAAGTATAGCTCAGCCTTTCCCTTGTACACACACACACACACACACACACACACACACACACACACACACAGAGAGAGAGAGAGAGAGAGAAGAGGGAAAGGCTTTAAAAGAGAGATTGCTTCATGGATTTTTAACCAGAATCTGTGGTTGGGCTTGTTGAGGAGGAGTTCGTGAAACCCTGAATTAATATTCAGAATACTTGTTTATGTGCATTTTCCCAGTATGAGAGAAGGTCTGTGACTTTTCTAGCTTCTCAAAGGAGTCTGTGACCTAAAAAAGCCACAGAATCCTTGGTCTCGGTCCAAATCCACTCCCTGGGATTTATTTAACACCTTGCTGTTTGAAGACAAATCAGGAACTAACTGAAGGGTTCTTTCTGAAAACAACGTCTGTGCTGCCAGTTAGGCATGACTTTTCTTTCCTTCCTCTAAATTTCTCTTTGTTCTTCCTATTATCTCTATCAAGGGCTATTTTCAGGGCTGATTGGAAACGAAGAGTGGGTCTGGCAGCACAGTGACAGGAGGGAATGTTTGCCGGAAAAAGCATGGGCTCTTGTTGAGAGCAAAGGCAATTAGCCCTCAGAATTGGCCCATATTCCTTCCCTTCCTTCTTTTTGTAAGTGAAGCCATTTTCTAGAAAATGGCAAAGAGCAGATTCGAGCCTGCAATTTCGTTGTCTCTGCCCAGATGGATGTTCTGGGACAGGAGCCATGTCACCGAGCCCTGGACTGTGCCGGGCATCCTGGTCTCAGGGTCAGAGTCTCTATTCATCCTTCAGGGGTTTGCTGTGCTGTGGGTGGGGGGCACATCTGGGGTCAGTCTGTCCCCTGTAGCTGTGAGGCCAGCCCCACTGCATAGAAGTGAGCCCACTATTCTCAACACTGTTTGCCCTCACCCCCTGAGCACCTTTAAACCACGCGGCTGCAGAAAGGACACCCTTGACACTGACACTGCAGCCAGAAGCACTTCCGATGACCCCCCGCCTGGTTCTTGCTTCCTAGTTTCTGATCCTATGGTGACTTGACCGCTTGTTTCTGGATGCAGTTGGTGGCCTCTTGGTCTTGAAGGTAGAAATTGAGTTCTTTACTTTTGAACCGTGGCTCTTTCGAGATCTGGCCCTCATTTCTCCCCACCTCTCTCACCCCTTTAAATCTTCCTGGCTTCTTCAAATAATCAGTTTTCTTAACCCAACCCCTGCACCTTACTAGGCCTTGCCCATTGCAAGGGAAGATTTGGGCAACCGAAAGTTCTCACCTCAGCCAATCAGCTTTACTTACTACCCCCAGACACACCTGTGATCCCTACCTCTGCATCTTTGCCAACACATTTGCCACCTTCCTGACCTTTCTAATTAATCAAAGTATGTCCTTTCGAATCCCACTTCCCTAATAATTATAGCACCTCTCCTCTGGAATGGATTCGTTAAACCTCCTTTCAGGTTTGGGATCTTCTTTCAGTTGCCAGAGACCTTCCAGCCTCTTAACCTCTCATTTACTCAACACACAGCCTATTCCATTGTTGGGAAGCCTGAGCCATTAGAAATGTCTTCTTTAGGTCGTGCTAAAATCTGCCTGTGAGTCTCCTCTCCCCTGGTATGCACCCTCTGGGATTGCACAGTGGGTGGGAACACAGGCTTCAGAATCAATCGAGTGGAGTTTAAATTTCAACTCTCATTTAATGGCTGTGTGACCTCAGGAAAATCACTTAACCTCTCTAAGCATGAGTTTTCTTGTTGCGAAATGGGGCTGATAACAATACTTATTTCAGAAAGTCATTGTGACGGTCAACGATTTTTGAAGCACAGAGTGGGTGTGCATTTGGGAATAGTAGCTCTTGTTATAATTTTACTTTCTGTCTCCTTTAAACTTCTCATTTGGCCTTAAATTGCTCTTATTTCATCTTGTGTTTCAGGTGTGTCTGGTCCACTCAGCTAGACTAGGCTCTTGGAGGGAAAGGCAACAACTTCATCTCTATCTCTACCTCATTATTCTTAGGAGGGCCGGGTGCACCATACCTACTCATCAGTGGGTGATTGATTCAAACCTATGAGAAAACACTTGCCACATAAGTAGCTGAATTAAAGCAGCTTTGCAAATAGTTCAGATTCAGCATTGATTTGCCAAGCCTGGTGGACCTGTAGTGAATGGGACGGTAATTATTCCCCAAACTGCCTCTTCTCTCCCTCATGGCCTTTGAAAGGCGCAAAAGCAGGGCTCAGTCCCCTGAGAGGTGGGAGACATGCCCAGAGCTCCTGGAAACCTGGGGGATCCATCTGCAATTCAGCCCAGCCACAGGTGATGGTGCTGCCCGTCTGAGAGGCAAGGAGAGGACTTGGAGATGCAGCCGGGCCCTTCTGGGATCAGTATGGGAGGTCCAGGAGGCGATGTTGGTGTGGGACATTACTCACAGCACATCATGAGGCCACCTAGACTTTCATCAAAAGCAAGGGCAGGGAGCCAATGGCCCACGGCCTGATGAAAGCCAGTGGTCGCTAGGGCCTGCTTCCCAGCTCCTGTTACACAGCACTGTGCTCACTGTGGGGTCTCTCAAAGGTTTATTCTGGGGCTGCTGAGACACCCAGAAAACCAGACTCCAGGGAGAGGCTGCCAGGAGCACCGTTCCTGCCCCTGAGGTCTCTGGCTGCCTGCCTTACTCAGGTCCTGGGCTGGTTCTAACATTTACGATGCCTGTGCAATCTTCCACCTCTGAGGCTTATGTGCGGCTGAACTCCTGGGAGTGACCGCCCTGAGAGGAGGCTGGGGTTTTATTTCCATGGGATCGAGCCAGGCTGTGGGGAAGAAGAAAGTGTGAGGAGTAAGGACTGATGGCTTTAACGAAGAAAACGAATCTTTCATAGTTGAGGTGCCACCCAGGCCTCCTGCAGTGAGTGGGTTTGTATTCAATGCAAACATTATATTTATTTATTGATTGATTGCAAAGGAAATTGGGTCGGGAGGACATTAAAGGTGGTGGAGCGAAATGCGTCAAGCAGAACTCACAGCAAGGCACAACCTTGAGCAAGCCCTGCTCACAGACCAAGGAGAAGAGCGACTTAACTAGACTAAGGCTCTCCCGGGATGCCTGGATGTGAATTCTCGACTCCTTGCCTCACAGCACCGCTTCAAGTAAACAGAGAAGCAAAACTCAAATTGGGCAATCATCCCGGGCAAGCAGCATGTTCACTGGCCCCACCTGTGACGTGCCTGCTGGGGAAGGGAACGCTCCCTGTTGCAGGGATACTTGAGCCTGGCCCCTGTGGTGGGGTACCTGGGGAAAGGTCTTTCTGCCCGCAGAGTAAATGGACACAGGGCAAGAGGGCAGGAATCTGAGCTAGGGGGGGATCCTGAGCCCCAGCCATGTTCTCTCCTCAGAGCCTGGGGTGTCTCCTCAGCCCTGACGGCTCATCTCATGTCAAGGGAAGCTTGTTGAGATGGAGAATGCTGGAGAAGCCCCCCAAGACCAGGCTCGAAGCAAGGGGAGATTGTTTTCGGGGACTCTGGAATACTAGGCATTGCATGGACCCATGCTAGACAGATCAGGGAAGGCCTGGAGGAAAGTGTGCCTGGGGTCTTGGAGAGAGGATTCTCACCAGGAGGGGAGGGTGGGGATGGTGGCAGAGCATGCAGGTCCTCCCTTCCCTCTCCTCACCCACCAGCCATCCGAATGGAGACGACCCCAGGGACTTCACCTTCCAAGGTAGGTGGCAGGAAGGAAGGATGCTGGGGGTCTGAGATGCTGTTTGAGGGGGGCCACTCAGGAGACAATGGATCATTGCACAAGGATAGTCGAGGACTAAATGTTTGTTGTGTGAAGCCACCGGGATTTGGGGTTGTTTGTTAAAATAGTTACGGTACCCTGCCTAATACAGGGCTGGCATCTGCTTCTGACTTCACGGTGTTAACCCTGCCCGTGGACATAACTCATTCCTTCAGCAAACACTTGTTGAGCACCAATTGTGTGCTGAGCAGGCAGTGGGCATCCTGGTGAGCTAAGGAGACAGTGATGGAGAGAGCACGTTAGAGAACAAGGATGGGGGTGTCACCCCATCGAGTCGGGCGAGCACACACTGGGCGCAGATTAGAAGAAAGAGACGTTGACCTCACTTTGTTCAGCTCCAGGCCTGTATCCGTCAGCAGCGGGGAATAAGGGCTGGGCAGGGTGATTAGTCTGGCCATCAGACTTCAAACTTTATAGGGGGCCCTTAGACTATGTCACATCCCATTCCCAGCAGGTCACTCTGGCATGTAGGGTCCTGGATCACTCTGAGAGGTCACTGGAAAAGAATGAGAACAGCTTTCCCCATTTCTTAGGTGATGAATACACCCCTTTCACTTCTTGCCTTCTATTTGAGTAAGAGGGAAATGTGAATTTCGGAAAGAAATGATGTTGTATTTCAGTGTGCTGAAGTGGGACGTGAAGACAGGCAAGGAAAGTGCTTCCAGTGGTCAGTCAGCCAGGTGCCCTGCTCAGAGGCAGAGCTGGCGGGAGCCTGGGAGGTGCTGGCGCACGTCTTTCCCACCCCAAAGCCACCCACTGGCTTCTCTCAGGGCCACCCTGGAGGTTACAGCACATGCATCTTTAATTTTTTCAATTAACAATAATATAGAACAAACGGAGTGAAGTTTTAATTATTTATAATTCATTTTGGAATAAAGTCTTTGTAAACTAAAGAAAGGGAAGGGCTAGCCTACCTGTTCTTAAAACAAAAAAAGGGAGAGCAATGAAAGAGAGAAAATGTATCACTGAACTGAATTTTCTGAAGCTTTCCCTTTGGTCTGTGCAGTTAAAGACAAGCAAGAGAAATGGGAAAACTGCCTCCTCTGCTGGCAGGTCAGAGGCTGCCTTTACCCCCATCTTGGCTGGGGTTCTGAGGTGCTGTGTGACCTACAGCTTATCGCTGTCTCCTGCTGTGTCCACAGGCACTGTCCGTGCCAAAAGTCCTGAACTTCCCAGGGTCGAGACAGATCCTACATATTGACAAGTATTGACAGAGTGCCTTCAGGGTGTCACAAGCCGGGTACTAAGGGGACAGTGAGAGGACCCTTGCCCACGCAGAGCTTAGGAGAGTGTCACCCAGTAAACATGCATTTATATATACATACACATCTACACATCTACGTGCACACACAGAATAGTCAAGAATCCTAGGTTGGGTGGTGCAACTAGGGCATCTTTGGGGTCTAAATTTTATAGTTTAAGGGTCCAGGTTTAGAGAACAGGCAGGCAGGGTGGAAACAGGAGTCAGAAAGGATTGCTCCTGAAGTCAGCCTTGCAAAATAGGGAAGCTTTAAACCAATGCAGAAAAGAAGGGAATATGTTATAGATGAAGGAGCTGCAGGGGCAGAAGTGTGGAGATAGATGGCAATGAGACTGGCCCCAAGGGTCCACGGCAGGGGATGTGGCTCTGTGTTGGGATCTTGGCTCCCGTTTCCCCCCTCAGACTTCCCTGCCCTTGCACTGGTTGTACCAGCATCATTTATGGCTTGGTCTCCCTGTTTCCATCAACCTCTGGGGAACTCTTCGAGGCATCTCTTCAGAAGCACCCTTCCTTTGACTCATCTCTTGAATGACTCCCCATCATTTCCAGGGTTAAGTCCAAGCCTTCTGCCTTTCGTCTCTGCTCTCTCCTGCCCATTGCTACTACAGTCACCAGCCAGGCTGGGCTCCCAGTTACAATCCTTCTATCCTTGTGCCATTACACATGCACTTCCTTCAGTATAGGCAGGGGAGCAGACAAATACAGGGTCACAGGGAACAGGATCCACAGCTGAGGTCGTGGACTCCACATTCTAAAGATGGAGTTTGCCAATAATGGGGATCGGGCCTCTCCTTTAAGGAAGACCAAACCCTGACCCTGACAATCAGCCACCCCACCTGTCCTCACTGCCAGCTTCCCTTTCCATTAAAGAGATGAGTAGGGGGAATCCCGGTGGGTGGAGCCAAGATGGCCGAATAGGAACAGCTCCGGTCTCCAGCTCCCAGCCCCAGCGACACAGAAGACGGGTGATTTCTGCATTTCTGCTTGAGGTACCGGTTTCATCTCACTAGGGAGTGCCTAACAGTGGGTGCAGGACAGTCGGTGAAGCGCACTGTGCGCGAGCCGAAGCAGGGCGAGGCATTGCCTCACTCGGGAAGCGCAAGGGGTCAGGGAGTTCCCTTTCCTAGTCAAAGAAAGGGGAAACAGACGGCACCTGGAATATCGGGTCAGTCCCACCCCAATACTGCGCTTTTCCAACGGGCCTGGAAAACGGCACAATAGGAGATTGTGTCCCGCACATGGCTCGGAGGGTCCTGTGCCCACGGAGTCTCGCTGATTGCTAGCACAGCAGTCTGAGATCAAGCTGCAAGGCGGCAGCGAGGCTGGGGGAGGGGCGCCCGCCATTGCCCAGGCTTGCTTAGGTAAACAAAGCAGCCAGGAAGCTCGAACTGGGTGGAGCCCACCACAGCTCAAGGAGGCCTGCCTGCCTCTGTAGGCTCCACCTCTGGGGGCAGGGCACAGACAAACAAAAACTCAGCAAGAACCTCCACAGACTTAAATGTCCCTGTCTGACTGACAGCTTTGAAGAGAGTAGTGGTTCTCCCAGCACGCAGCTGGAGATCTGAGAATGGACAGACTGCCTCCTAAAGTGGGTCCCTCACCCCTGAGCAGCCTAACTGGGAGGCACCCCCCCAGTAGGGACAGACTGACACCTCATTCAACCGGGTACTCCTCTGAGACAAAACTTTCAGAGGAACTATCAGACAGCTGAATTTGTGGTCTCACGAAAATCCGCTCTTCTGCAGCCACCACTGCTGACACCCAGCCAAACAGGGTCTGGAGTGGACCTCTAGTAAACTCCAACAGACCTGCAGCTGAGGGTCCTGTCTGGTAGAAGGAAAACTAACAAACAGAAAGGACATCCACACCAAAAACCCATCTGTACATCACCATCATCAAAGACAAAAAGTAGATAAAACCACAAAGATGGGGAAAAAACAGAGCAAAAAAACTGGAAACTCTAAAGAACAGAGCACCTCTCCTCCTCCAAAGGAACGCAGTTCCTCACCAGCAACGGAACAAAGCTGGATGGAGGATGACTTTGATGAGTTGAGAGAAGAAGGCTTCAGACGATCAAACTACTCTGAGCTATGAGAGGAAATTCAAAACAATAGCAAAGAAGTTAAAAACTTTGAAAAAAAGTTAGAAGAATGGATAACTAGAATAACCAATGGAGAGAAGGGCTTAAAGGAGCTGATGGAGCTGAAAGCCAAGTTTCGAGAACTACGCGAAGATTGCAGAAGCCTCAGTAGCAGATGCGATCAACTGGAAGAAAGGGTATCGCTGATGGAAGATGAAATGAATGAAATGAAGAGAGAAGGGAAGTTTAGAGAAAAAAGAATAAAAAGAAATGAACAAAGCCTCCAAGAAATTTGGGACTATGTGAAAAGACCAAACCTACGTCTGATTGGTGTACCTGAAAATGATGGGGAGAATGGAACCAAGTTGGAAAACACTCTGCAAGATATTATCCAGGAGAACTTCCCCAATCTAGCAAGGCAGGCCAGCATTCAGATTCAGGAAATACAGAGAACGCCACAAAGATACTCCTCGAGGAGGGCAACTCCAAGACACATAATTGTCAGATTCACCAAAGTTGAAATGAAGGAAAAAATGTTAAGGGCAGCCAGAGAGAAAGGTCGGGTTACCCACAAAGGGAAGCCCATCAGACTAACAGCTGATCTCTCAGCAGAAACTCTACAAGCCAGAAGAGAGTGGGGGCCGATATTCAACATTCTTAAACAAAAGAATTTTCAACCCAGAATTTCCTATCCCGCCAAACTAAGCTTCATAAGTGAAGGAGAGATAAAATACTTTACAGACAAGCAGATAAAATACTTTACAGACAAGCAAATGCTGAGTGATTTTGTCACCACCAGGCCTGCCCTAAAAGAGCTCCTGAAGGAAGCACTAAACATGGAAAGGAACAACCGGTACCAGCCACTGCAAAAACATGCCAAATTGTAAAGACCATCGAGGCTAGGAAGAAACTATAGCAACTAACGAGCAAAATAACCAACTAACATCATAATGACAGGATCAGATTCACACATAACAATATTAACGTTAAATGTAAATGGGCTAAATGCTCCAATCAAAAGACACAGACTGGCAAACTGGATAAGGAGTCAGGACCCATCAGTGTGCTGTATTCAGGAAACCCATCTCACGTGCAGAGACACACATAGACTCAAAATAAAGGGATGGAGGAAGATCTATCAAGCAACTGGAAAACAAAAAAAGGCAGGGGTTGCAATCCTAGTCTCTGATAAAATAGACTTTAAACCAACAAAGATCAAAAGAGACAAAGAAGGCCATTACATAATGGTAAAGGGATCAATTCAACAAGAAGAGCTAACTATCCTAAATATATATGCACCCAACACAGGAGCACCCAGATTCATAAAGCAAGTCCTCAGTGACCTACAAAGGGACTTAAACTCCCACACAATAATAATGGGAGATTTTAACACCCCACTGTCAGCATTAGACAGATCAATGAGACAGAAAGTTAACAAGGATATCCAGGAATTGAACTCAGCTCTACATAAAGTGGACCTAATAGACATCTACAGAACTCTCCACCCCAAGTCAACAGAATATACATTTTTTTCAGCACCACACCACACCTATTCCAAAATTGACCACATAGTTGGAAGTAAAGCTCTCCTCAGCAAATGTAAAAGAACAGAAATTATAACGAACTGTCTCTCAGACCACAGTGCAATCAAACTAGAACTCAGGATTAAGAAACTCACTCAAAACCGCTCAACTACATGGAAACTGAACAACCTGCTCCTGAATGACTATTGGGTACATAATGAAATGAAGGCAGAAATAAAGATGTTCTTTGAAACCAGCGAGAACAAAGACACAACATACCAGAATCTCTGGGACACATTCAAAGCAGTGTGTAGAGGGAAATTTATAGCACTAAATGCCCACAAGAGAAAGCAGGAAAGATCCAAAATTGACACCCTAACATCACAATTAAAAGAACTAGAAAAGCAAGAGCAAACACATTCAAAAGCTAGCAGAAGGCTAGAAATAACTAAAATCAGAGCAGAACTGAAGGAAATAGAGACACAAAAAACCCTTCAAAAAATTAATGGATCCAGGAGCTGGTTTTTTGAAAAGATCAACAAAATTGATGGACCGCTAGCAAGACTAATAAAGAAGAAAAGAGAGAAGAATCAAATAGATGCAATAAAAAACGATAAAGGAGATATCACCACCGATCCCACAGAAATACAATCTACCATCAGAGAATACTACAAACACCTCTATGCCAATAAACTAGAAAATCTAGAAGAAATGGATAAATTCCTCAACAAATACACCCTCCCAAGACTAAACCAGGAAGAAGTTGAATCTCTGAATAGACCAATAACAGGTTCTGAAATTGTGGCAATAATCAATAGCTTACCAACCAAAAAGAGTCCAGGACCTGATGGATTCACAGCTGAATTCTACCAGAGGTACAAGGAGGAACTGGTACCATTCCTTCTGAAACTATTCCAATCGATAGAAAAAGAGGGAATCCTCCCTAACACATTTTATGAAGCCAGCATCGTCCTGATACCAAAACCTGGCAGAGA
>NW_026652288.1:22954089-22959408 GCF_009828535.3 Hylobates moloch | reverse complement strand
CATCGCCAAGTCAATCCTAAGCCAAAAGAACAAAGCTGGAGGCATCACGCTACCTGACTTTAAACTATACTACAAGGCTACAGTAACCAAAACAGCATGGTACTGGTACCACAACAGAGACATAGATCAATGGAACAGAACAGAGTCCTCAGAAATGATGCCGCATATCTACAACTATCTGATCTTTGACAAACCTGACAAAAACAAGAAATGGGGAAAGGATTCCCTATTTAATAAATGGTGCTGGGAAAACTGGCTAGCCATATGTAGAAAGCTGCAACTGGATCCCTTCCTTACACCTTATACAAAAATTAATTCAAGATGGATTAAAGACTTAAATGTTAGACCTAAAACCATTAAAATCCTACAAGAAAACCTAGGCAATACCATTCAGGACATAGGCGTGGGCAAGGACTTCATGTCTAAAACACCAAAAGCAATGGCAACAAAAGCCAAAATCGACAAATGGGATCTCATTAAACTAAAGAGCTTCTGCACAGCAAAAGAAACTATCATCAGAGTGAACAGGCAACCTATAGAATGGGAGAAAATTTTTGCAACCTACTCATCTGACAAAGGGCTAATATCCAGAATCTACAATGAACTCAAACAAATTTACAAGAAAAAAACAAACAACCCCATCAAAAAGTGGGCAGAGGACATGAACAGACACTTCTCCAAAGAAGACATTTATGCAGCCAAAAAACACATGAAGAAATGCTCATCAACACTGGCCATCAGAGAAATGCAAATCAAAACCACAGTGAGATATCATCTCACACCAGTTAGAATGGCCATCATTAAAAAATCAGGGAACAACAGGTGCTGGAGAGGATGTGGAGAAATAGGAACACTTTTACACTGTTGGTGGGACTGTAAACTAGTTCAACCATTGTGGAAGTCAGTGTGGCGATTCCTCAGGGATCTCGAACTAGAAATACCATTTGACCCAGCCATCCCATTACTGGGTATATACCCAAAGGACTATAAATCATGCTGCTATAAAGACACATGCACACGTATGTTTATTGTGGCACTATTCACAATAGCAAAGAGTTGGAACCAACCCAAATATCCAACAACAATAGACTGGATTAAGAAAATGTGGCACATATACACCATGGAATACTATGCAGCCATAAAAAATGATGAGTTCGTGTCCTTTGTAGGGACATGGATGAAACTGGAAAACATCATTCTCAGTAAACTATCGCAAGGACAAAAAACCAAACACTGCATGTTCTCACTCATAGGTGGGAATTGAACAATCAGAACTCATGGACACAAGAAGGGGAACATCACACTCCAGGGACTGTTGTGGGGTGGGGGGAGGGGGGAGGGACAGCATTAGGAGATACACCTAATGCTAAATGACGAGTTAATGGGTGCAGGAAATCAACATAGCACATGTATACATATGTAACAAACCTGCACATTGTGCACATGTACCCTAAAACCCTAAAGTATAATTAAAAAAAAAAAAAAAAAAGAAATGAGTAGGGGAGAGGGGCTCTTGTTCAAGTTGACAGGAGTGCCTGGTTAGTGGCAAGAGTCTTCTCTTCTGCTGCCCACTCCCTCTTGAAAGCCGAGTGCGGAGGTTCTCCAGAGGGTTGCTTGTGGGGGGCCGGTGCTGATGTCTTGGTCGTCAGTGCTCAAGATTGTAGAGGGCAGCAAGAGAGATCTTGGGCAAACTTAAGCCACGGCCTTGGAGTTTCAGGGCCTATCTGACCATAGGGCAGTTCCTGCTTCTCCCCTGGAGATCTCTAAAGTCAGAGCGGTTCTGGGAAAGAGCTGGTGAGTGCTCTGGAGGAGGAGGTTGAGAGCAGAGGGCTGTTCCCATTAGGTCTTCTGAGGACTGGATGAAAAAGGGGGTGTCAATGGCTTGCATGGCTCCCAGAGAAGGATGCAGAGGCCGTGGGGTTGCCGAGGTGGCTGCTGCAGTGGCTCAGTGATATCCTCTGAGGGGAGTTGGGGTGTAGACTGCTGATGGGACAAACGGAGCTGTCTTTAGCAAAGGGGGGAGCTGTGGGGACTCTGGAGACAGCACCACCTACCCGTTGACACATAGCAGCCATGACCACTGGCCAGTGAAACCAGAGGGAGGCAGGCAAAACCAGGGATGCCTCCCCAGCACCACAGGTGATCAGTCATGGAGGAGGACACCTGCCGCCTCCTTAACTTCTGTTCCCAGAAGACAGAGTGGGAGGATGAGCGAGACAGAGACCCCACACCCTCCCCTCTGAGTTCCAGCAGCCACCAGCCCATCTGCTGGGGTGGGGGGATTAAATCAGATGTGGGCCTGTGGACTGTGCCAGACTTGCCATCACTGAGAGTGACCAGAGAGCAGTGGGTTCTGCTTGCTAAGTGACAGGGAAGGGTTTTGATGGTGCATGGTTCAAATCAGGGATTGGGAAAAAGTAAATCACTTTCAAGACATATATCACTGAATTGAGATTGCTTTAATAAACCGTGTCTGAGCCAGTGGAAATGCCCCAACGTATCCACACCAGTTCACAGCGGCCATCTGTTTGCATTGGTTAGTGCTGGATCAGTTGTTAAATATTCTGACTGTCACTCCCATAGACAGGTATAATCACCATGGCAGGAAACATTCACCAGGACAGTGAAAATAGAAACAACCACAAGTATAATCAAACAATCACCATTCCAGGAACAGGCAGTAATTATGCACAGACATAGCTGTGGTCCTGGGAAATCACGGGATGGATCACAGATATGGTCAGTCTTGGACAGCTCTAGGCTCAGAACACAGGCTCAGAGGCAAAGGCTCCAAACCAATGATGAGAAGCAGAGGGGCAGGGGCAGGTGCACCCTCAGGCAGGCCCCACAGTCACAGGAGAATGGCACAAAGCAGGCACTGAACACTGCCACACATAGGCACACACAGTCACAGTCACAAACCAAACCACCCTAGAGCTTTCTTGCTGATGCTTTTGGAAGATGGTATTTCAGAGGGATGAAGCTTTCTATATTCTGGAGAATAACAAAAGAAACCCAATGCTTTAAGTTCTGCCTCTTGTTCCCAGCTCCCTGGCTTGCTCCGGTTCCTGGGATGCTGGCATGTTTCCTCTGACAGGTATGGGATGGAAATTGCAGGGAATCTAGTTCATGGTGCATTAGGCGCTCTGTAGAGGGGTAGGAGGCCCGAGATAAGATGGGGAGGGTTTCTCCCAGGCGGCATCTTTGGTTATCATCACTGTTGAGTGCTCACGGATGTGTGAGCAGGCACCTGGTGAGTGGGTAATGGAGAGCTCTCAGACAGCAGCCACCGTGCTTAAGTGGCTTCTCTACGGAGGCTGTGTATGGGCTTTGCCCTGCCTGGAGACAGTATCCTGAAGTGGTATCAGGGCTCACCCAAGCCACATGTTTGTCAATAGCAGTATGTGGAGGAATGCTTTCAGTGAAGGTATTGGTAGAGATTAGTTGAGAAGTGTGCAAGGAGAAAGAACTATAAGTGGTTACCAAACAGGAAATATTAGCATGATTAATATAGCAAATAATAATGTATTAGGTCCTGCTACTTATTTCTTCTTTTTCTTTTTTTTTTTCTTGAGACAGAGTCTCACACTGTAGCCCAGGCTGGAGTGCAGTGGCGTGATCTCGGCTCACTGCTACCTCTGCCTCCTGGGTTCAAGAGATTCTTCTTCCTCAGCCTCCTAAGTAGCTGGGACTACAGGTATGCACCACCATGCCTGGCTAATTTTTGTATTTTTAGTAGAGACGGGGTTTCACCATGTTTGCCAAGCTAGTCTCTAACTCCTGACCTCAAATGATCCACCTGCCTCGGCCTCCCAAAGTGCTGGGATTACAGGTGTGAGCCACTGTGCCCAGTCCTTGTTACTCATTTCTAATTCTTTCTCACGTAAATAAAAATCTCTGCGGGTTCGGTTAAGATTCATGATTTCTCTTGTGCAGTTGTCATCTGCTCAGCTCTGGATTTTAGCATTTTGACCCAGGGAAAATTCTCTGTCCCTGAATCTGTGCTTGCTCAGAGGTCTTTTATGTACCAAATCTTTGTCATTATATTGCCAAGAAGCTTGGCATCCCTGGAGTCCTCTCCACACATAGCCGTGATCTGTCCTCTTTGGGACTGGACTTCTCTGCTGGTTGGTGTGATATGGCAAAGTGCTGTGTTCACCAGATGAACACCTGCACGTAAGTAAGCTGCTGATTGAGGTCCAAGCTTGCAATATATTCATCCTTCCCCAGACATGGCCCTCAGAGCAATTCTTGTGTACACCATGAATATGTACATTAGCATGAAACACTCAAATGTGTCTGGTTCAACCATTTCACTTCCAGTAACTCCTGACTCGTCTGTGGGTCTGTGACCTCAGTGTCTCAGAACCTTTGTTATTATGCACCCTGAGGTCATGGCCATAACTTGCACTGGAATCCAGGGAAGGAATGGGGACTTCTGATTTTGGCCAGTTCCTTGATTTTCTAGGGATTCCCAGAGGACACTTCTTTGTCTCTCCGAACTGGTTCTGTAAGTTTAAACTATGACCTTTGAACCCAGAGTTATTCTAGGGAACCAGAGAAACATTTATTCAGGACAGGTTCTGAATGTTGGGGAGCTGGTGAGTCCCCCAGGGTTGGGAGCTGCTACTGAGGGTGCACCTGGGCTTTGTGAATTTTTTTTTTCAGGCATTTAAGTTTCCTTCTAGAGAGAAGAAAGGGCAGAGATCCCCAAAGCCTGCCCCTATTACCTGTGAGCCATGCCTGTGCATTGCGGCATGACTGGTAGGTGTACCTGTTCAAAACAAAAGCTTTGAATAACAAAACCTGAAGCCCCTAGGTTACCTGCCCTCAGTTTTGGCACCTTCCTCTGTCCCCTTGTGTCTGGCATAGAGTAAGGCAAGCGAGGCAAGGGAGACACTCACCAATGCTCAGAGATTGTGCTTTTCAGCTGAATCTCTTGTTATGGTCTCAATCTCTTTCTTTTCTTGGCTTCCAAGATGCTCCCTTGAGAGGTGCCTCAGACTCTGCAACATTATTTATTATATTGATCACCCATAACATCCCCCAAAGGCTCGATGTAGATGGAAGTGACTGGTCCTAACAGCCCAATTAGGTTTATTTTCTTCTGGCTCCTGATGTAATGTTTCTGCCTCTGGCTTTGCAGCAAAGGGAAGGAATCTGGCATGGGGAATCTGGAGCTGAGTTGTGGCCCTAGCTGTGTCACCGGCTCACCAGGTGACCTTGGGTGAGATTTTCCTCTTTTTGATCTTGGTCTCTTATTTATCTTTTCTCCTTCCTTCCTTCCTTCCTTCCTTCCTTCCTTCCTTCCTTCCTTCC